>NW_024737068.1:6884726-6917226 GCF_018991925.1 Homarus americanus
CACATATATATATATATATATATATATATATATAAAGAAAATTTCACTTAACGCGTCAATTGAACCAGAGGGTCCCAGGTTATGAAACTGCTAAGTGAATAACAGAACATATGGGATTAATTCCACAGAACCCAGCCCTAATTCCCCAAACTCCACTTTTGACTAATAAATAACTATGTTGTAGTAAAAAATTTATCTTAACTTTATGGTGGCATGAAAACAAGTAATATAGAAGAGGTTAGTTAGGGAAAGATAAAGGTTAACATAGGAAAAATAAAGAATAGGTTAAAAAACGAAAATTTTTATGAACACTAATGTAGTAGAAGAGATGGGTCGCATACGGGATGGAGGTTGTCTCTGAGGCAGAGGCAGATTACTGCCCCTCAGGTGAATCACCACTTAGTAGTCACCTAATAGTGAATCATTATCACTGTCACTTACAGTTGTCATGGCTTCCCTGACAAATCCTCAAAATTATTACTTCACTATCACTGGCTTTGGGCTGGCTGTGGTGGGTTGCGGGCGGAAGAACTATGTTTTGTTTGTTGACGGCTGGTTTGATGTTTTGGTGGTGTTGTTGTGGGGTGGGGTGGGTTGTGTGGGGTGGTTTTTTTTTTGTTAACTCTATGACACACTTAATATCACTATGACTTTAACTAGGTTCTTCGGAGAATGACGACCTTCTTCCTCCTCTTCACTGGCGGGTTCTTCTTCCAACATCTCGCCGGTCATCACTTCCAGGATCTCTGACATTCCATGATGTTCTTGTGGTGGTCTCGGAGAAGCCTTCTGCTAATAGTCTGGCGCAGCTTCTCTGGCGGGGTCCACTGTTACTGTAACAGTCTGAACCTGCACCAGTCACAGGTTCACTCCTCCTCTCACCTGGTATGCCATGCAACACATGTCTCCATTGCGACTTAATCGTAGAGTAATAGACAGCAGATCCTATGCTCACCAAGAAGTCTACAGCTTGTTTGACGTTAAACTTCTTCCAAAATTGTTGGATTTGAGAAGTTCTGAGTCGCCGCTTCTTGTTCCTTTTGTCCTCGCCGCTTTTACTCTCGCTGTCGGTGTCACCCAGCTTACGCAGAATCATCCTGGTGTTGGTAGAGTCGCTCAGGAGCGGAATTCCTTTGCCGAAAGATGCAGCTTAACGTTGCAGATCAACTCTGGTCCATAGGCTGGATTAATGACGGTGTTGGAGTGCGAAGGAAGACCACTTTTGATGCTTGGGGTGACGATCCAATAGTAGGGCGCAGTGTCCAGGGTAAGGTCAAGGAGCAACAAATGTTGAATGGAACATTCTGTTGCTCAAGAGAATTTCTGTAACAGCCAGAACAAAAAAGTTGTCAAACCAGAAGAGGGACAGAGAAGAGGACATCCACGCCTTTACGGCGGGTGCCAGGCCAGTGGACATTAAGCTTGTTCATGTCCATATTCTTAGGCGCATGGTTTATGGCTTTGTGAATCACCGATAACTTGGTTTACAGGTACCGGAGGTATTGGTGGTAAACAGGACGGTGATGCGCTCTGCATCTTCCGCCCCACTCTTGCTGTGCAGACTGACAACGGGTCTTGAAGGTAACTTTTTCCAGGTACAATTGATTCGCCCATGTTGAAACATTGGGTCGTCAGTGTACTGTCCTTCCTCCATAATCTCAATGTAAGCGGAGGAAAATCTTTAGGCCGTCGTGACGGTTGCTTTGGCTTCACCAACAATGTTGATGTTGGTGACCTTGTTCTCCTCTAAAACCTATGCAGCCAACCATGGAAGCATTGAAGGGTTTGGGCTCTGCAATTCCCAGTTTACGTGTCACTGCTGGCGTATAGCTCCGTGCGTATTTCGCACTGGCGCGTGTCCCGCCATGTT
Organism: Homarus americanus; assembly: GCF_018991925.1. Lineage (NCBI taxonomy): Eukaryota > Metazoa > Arthropoda > Malacostraca > Decapoda > Nephropidae > Homarus > Homarus americanus. The sequence goes on from NW_024737068.1 coordinate 6,886,597, forward strand.
GCGTCGGCCTGGCGCGCAAATAACTCACCAGCAAGTTTTCACTTTTTGCCAGCACCCTGTTCTGGCAATACCTGTGCTGAAGCACTCTGCAGACTTTGGATTTTCATGTGCTCTTTTATCTGGCTGCATCCTTTATTGTCTGGTCGTGAGATTCGTTGTGGCATGTCGTGTATGAGATTCTACGGTTTTCTTTTCTCGATCTACTAATTTGGTATTTCAGTCGTAGGCTTAATGAGCGTCGGTTTTGTCTTAGTGCCGCTGGGTCCAGGTAAGGAAGGTTTTCTGGGTAGATCTGCGAAGCCATTTATGGAACAATGGCGCGTTAGCGGGGTGGCTTGAGGATGAAACTGCTGCTGCTAGGTCAGTGCGTCTCTTCCACTCCCTCTCCGGTATCGCCATAATACTTAAGCCAATACAGCTAGCAGCAGGGGGGGTAGGGGTGCATGGGCTAATCACAGTCCGGGATCGTTATATGGCGTCAGTGATAGCGCAATAAAAGACACTGCGAATTCCTGCAGCTTGCGCTGGCGGGAGGGAGGGTGAGGAGAGGCAGGCAGGCAGGCAGGAGGTGGTGGCGGGTTGGGTCAAAATCTAAAAATAGCATCTGAGCTGACGCCACTGCTGTTGTGGAAAAAATCCGTGTAGGTAAGTTAAAGCTTTGGCAAGGCACCGTAGGCAGCGGCGAAAGCGTTATATATATATATATATATATATATATATATATATATATATATATATATATATATATATATATATATATATATATATATATATATATATATATATATATATATATATATATATATATATATATATATATATATTTATATATATATGTATATATATGTTTAGTGTATATGTGTATTAGTATATATGGGATTGTGTTTTTATTGTGTTTATAGTATATATATATAGTTATATATATAGTGATTATTTATATATATATATATATATATATTATTATAGAAACCCTGACTTACGACGGGGTTAGGGATAAATCAGGTAGTAAGTCCGATATGGGTATTATTGATGTGGGTTTAAAAAAAAAAAAAAAAATTCAAAATTTTTTTTTTTTAATTTTTTTTAAAATCTACAATGAAATACAGTACACTAAACGTAAAAAAAATAATGAAGAATGGATATACAGTACAGTAAAAAGTAATAAATAATGAGGAATGGATACAGTGTGACTGAGCTACTACCTTTAAATGTATTAGCTGAATGTACACATGGCCCCTATAATTTTTATTTACAGGATACATGGAGACTTATATTAATTGGAAGAAGTTGGTGAAGAGGAGACAGGGCTGGGTGGGTCATCAATGTCGCTTTCTTCAGACAGGTTTATGTACTGTGGTAACTTGCTGGTTGAAGGTATTGGATCATCTTGAGGAGTGAAGAGGCAGCACTGGTGGGGCGTGAGGAGCCAGCACGGGGACTTCTTTTGAAATAGGTGTCCAATTTAGACTGCACAGTTTTTTTTCTTTTCAGCTATAAATTTCTGTAGTGAAGCAAGTAACTGGATCATTCTGTCAACTTTGCATAACGCTCATAATTTTTGATCCATGTCATCAAACATTTGCATTGCTTATTAATTGTAAGCGTAAATGCCTCTGCCATATGTTTCACTGAAAACTTTTTTGGGGGTGCAGGCTTCTTCTTCACATTTTGTCTTCTTCCTCTGCAACTTTCTTGCATCTAGTTCATCATCAAGATCCTCATATTGAGCTCTTTTCTGCTACACTTTCAACCAACTGTCCAACATCTTCAGTAGCATTTCAATTTCTAACCCAGCTGTTTACCCAAGTCCACTATCTTGTTACTAATATCCAAATAACTTCACTCTCTATTAAATCCTTTTGAAACTGTTCACATATTCAGGATTTTTCCATATTCCATTCATGCAATGTTTTGCAACCTGGATCCCATGCTGCACTTGAATACCTGGCATATGACAAAAATCGTTGTACTCCTTCCAAAACTGTTCGAGCTGCTTCACCTTCAGTAGCAGCAACAGCCTGAGCTTAAGGTCGTAGGCGTGAATAATATGCTTTAGTATTGGCAGAAATAGCACCTTGATTCATGGGTTAATAGACAGAGGAGGTGTTAGGTGGCATACACCACCTAACATCAGGTGCATGTCGCCCAGGTGGTGGTGTCCGGAGCATTATCCAAAATCAGTAAAATCTTGAATGGAATCCTTTTGTTGCACAATAATTTTAGTTCGTGGGAATGAAACAAGTCATGAACCAATCAAATAGTACTAGGGTCATCCAGGCTTTTCTTGTTATTGCGATAAAACACTGCAGTGTGTGCTTGCTGACATGTTTAAAAGCCCAGCTTTGAATGATAGGATCATGAAGGGCTTTAGCTTTGAAACCAGCAACATTCCTCTCAACAGAAGTGTAATTCTGTCCTTGAATGCCTTGAACTGGCATTTTTTGCCTTCAGGATGTATGTCCGTCAGGCATATGCTTCTTGCCATCAATCCAGTCTTATCCACATTGAATATTTGCTCTGGCAACAATTTCTTCTACAATCACATGATCTAACTCCTCCAAAAGCCGCAGGTGCAATCAACATCGGCACTAGCTGCCTCCACTCACCTTAACACTGTGTAGACTGTAGCAAGTAAATCTATATCAAACCACCCTTGACTTCCTGTAAAGGTTTGATCATTATTCATCTCCTGCCTGCTCCTTCAGGCTTTGGGAACAGGCTTGCTTTAGCCTGTATGGTTAGGAACACTATGGCACACGCTTTCTGCATCTGGTCTTTATCCATATCACTGTTAATTTTTCCATATCGTGATAGACCTTTTGCCTTTTCTTTTTTGTTATTATAGTTCCCTTTTTTATAGGTGTTGTTCTTTCACTACTTCATTTAACATGCCTTGTCCTTCAGAATAGTGGATATAGTCGAGTGTGAGAAAACCCAGGTCGCGGAGATTGTTGCTACTGTTTTTCCATTCATACTGTGTTATTATCTTCAGTTTCATCTTCAAAAGTAATTGCCTGTCTCCTTTTCCTTGGAGTACCACCAGCACTCTCACTTTACGCCTAGCCAGTCATTATAAAGTCAATTTAAATACAATAATAACGAAGTTCACAGCGCGACCAGTGAGTAGGATACGAGAAATAAACACAAACAAAGCGCTTCCACCAGCAGTGCAGCCACGAGGCGACTCCAAGACACCCTCGGATTAAACGTTTCGTATAGAAAACGCGCGGCTATTTGAAAAATTTGGTCCGGCGGTCGTAGTCAGATGTCTCAGAGTGGACGACGCCAGGTCAGCAGGTAGGTCAGAATAATATTGGATCGAAACAGATAGTCGTAAGTTATATATATATATATATATATATATATATATATATACACACAGTCAATCCTCACTTTACGTCCTACATTCCTCAAGTTTCATCGCCACGGGTATCTCTATGAGAACCTGTGATGCTCACATTCATGTGGGTGTACTCCTTTTACACGGGTGAAGTATAATTTTTTTTACTTGTTTCACCGACGGTAGCGATACGTATGACCCTTATGGACGTACGGTCAAAGCAGGTCGTAAGTACCAATGGACGTAAGTCCACGTAGTCGTAAGTCGGGGTCTATCTGTATACAGTCAACCCTCACTTTACGCGGTCCCACATTCCGCGTTTCCACGTTTACGCGGTGCCCTGCCAGAACCCAGGATGCTCACATTCCGCGGTGGGTGTACCCCTTTACACGGTGAAGTATAATTTTTTTATTTAGCTCATAAAATTCATACAAATTATCCGGCCAGAATATAATTTACATTGCTGGAATTCTTACAATTTGATGATCATTTTGAATATAAACATCATAGATTTTGCATTAGACATACAAATTTTAGATATAATGTTTACTCTTGAGTAAATATGTTATCTTTTGTGCAAAATATATGATATTTATATTCAAAATATTCCTGGTCTTACAAGGAATCCAGCAATGTCAATTATATTATCCTAACTTTAGTCTGATTTATTATTTATTACTAAAAAGGTAAACAGTCTGGTATTCCCACACATTTATCTAGTAGGGACGTTGGTGGGGGGAGGGAGGGAGGGACCGGCGACCGACCATCTGTTACCGTGTGAAGAATATTTTTTTTTTTATTAACTGAAGATTTTTATTTTAGCTCATAAAATTCATACAAATTACCCGGCCAGAATATAATTTACATTGCTGGAATTCTTACAATTTGATGATCATTTTGAATATAAACATCATATATTTTGCATTAGACATAAAATTTTTAGATAAAATGTTCACTCTGAGTAAGTATGTTATCTTTTGTGCAAAATATATGACGTTTATATTCAAAATATTCCTGGTTTTACAAGGAATCCAGCAATGTCAATTATATTATCCTAACTTTAATCTGAGGTATTATTTAATACAAAATGTTAAAATTTATTTTTTTCACCCACTCTTCTCTTGAAGGGAGGATTGGTGGGGGGTGGGGGGGAGGGTTGGGACTGACCACCGGTTGGAAGAGGGGGGGAGGCAAGGTGGGGTACTTTGATTGACAGATAGTGTCGTGAAGAATATTTTTTTTTTATTAACTGAAGATATTTGTTTTAGCTCATAAAATTCATACAAATTACCCGGCCAGAATATAATTTACATTGCTGGAATTCTTACAATTTGGTGATCATTTTGAATATAAACATCATATATTTTGCATTAGACGTACAAATTTTAGATGTAATGTTTAATCTGAGTAAATATGTGAAAAATATATGACATTTATATTCAAAATATTCCTGGTCTTACAAGGAATCCAGCAATGTCAATTATATTATCCTACCTTTAGTTTGAGGTATTATTTATTACTATACCTGGTTTTCCCCCAAAAATTTCTCAGAGGGAAGAGCCAGCAGTGTAGTGTGAGAGGGGGAGGGAGTCGTGTCCATTATTTGAATGGACATTAACTTGGTGACTGTATTTCTCTATTTCTCTTAAGTATTAATTGTGTGCATGTATCATCATAAAATTAAGATGTTATTTTTACTACAACATAGTTATGTGTCGTCAAAAAGTGGAGTTTGGGGATCGGTGTGGACTCCATTTCAATTAATCCCATATGTTATGTTATTCACTTTACGCGTTTCTCGCTTTCCGCGGTACCCTTTGGGTTACATTAACCGCGTAAAGTGAGGGTTAACTGTATATATATATATATATATATATATATATATATATATATATATATATATATATATATATATATATATATATATATATATATATATATATATATATATATATATATATATATATATATATATATATATATATACACACACACACATACACACGCACTACAACTCTTAAATCACTACAGTGGTCCCTCGGTTAAAGAACACAATTCATTCTGGAAGGTTGTTCGTTAACCGAAAATTTTGTTAGCCGAAACCATTGTTTCAATGGGATTTTGGGTAATTGGTTCCAGGTCACCGAAAATTACATACAAAATAAAAATAAATGCAGTAAAGTACACTTACTTTGAGGTGTGTATGTAGAAGGCTCCTGGTTGATGATGATGATGATGGGAATTAGAAGTGGGAGTGGAGGAGAAGGGAGAAGAAAAGGAAGTGGGGGTGGAAGAGAAATCACCCCATGCTTCATACCGTCATTTCACCCATAGAATTTTAAGTTCACTAGGTGTAATTCAAGATTATTTTCTTTAAATCAACACTCCACTGCCCTATATATTGTCAATATGTAAAGTAAATTTCAGAATGACCAATAATTGTACGGTAAAAACGTAAAAATAGTTTATGTTCAAGAGAGTCTCAAGCAAGATGTTACCTCTACTGATTAGAGATACAAACTGATGCCTGTTTGGTGAGTTGAGTGGCTGGTTGGCACACTAAAAACTAGTTTCCTGTACTTCAATTATGTTAAATAATTGTTAAAATGACTAAAAATTTTAATATAAAACTTTGAAAATTATTGAATAGTATAACCTTCTTGATATTTACTCAAATGGGAACGAATTTAAGCCCTAGAACCGATTACTGTATTGGCGGACTAATATTCCAGCTGGTGAGCAAGCGAAAACATGTTGAGAGGAATTCGTTAACCGAATTTTTTTCGTTAACCGAATTGATTATTCTTATGGAAGGTAATTCGTTAACCGAAATTTCGTTAACCGAGGCGTTCGTTAACTGAAGGACAACTGTACTGTGATGTGATACAGGAGATTAATTTTTATCTCTTCTGCAAAATATATGACGTTTATATTCAAATTATTCGCTGTCTTGCAAGGATTCCAGCAATGCAAATTATATTCTCCTAACTTTAGTCTGTGATATTATATAAGATAAAATCTGTAAGCCTAAAACCCTGGCTGGGCAGATGGGGGAGAGGGAGGGAGGGAGGGGTAGGTGAGGAGATTTGTTTGACAGTTGGTGCCGAAGATCTGATGTGTGTTTATTTATCAGTCCTAAAGAGTGACTACGCTTCTCTCTTATAAAATGCCAGTGAAATAACCTGGGAGAATATAATTTACATTGCTGGGATTCTTGTAAGATAGTGATTAATTTGAATATAAACAATCTATAATTTGCACTAGACATAAAAATTTTAGTACCGTAATCATTTAGTACAAGTACAGTACAGGTTTGCACTTAGGTCATTTATTTCTTTTATGTTTCTTTTAGTATGGTGTGTGCATGTAAATGGATGAAAATAAATGAAGAAATTTATGTAAATCTACCCAAAAATACAGTTGAAAAACTGTACATTATTAAAATGTACTACAGTAGACTAATGTACTAAAATTTTTATCTCTTGTGCAAAATATATGACGCTTATATTCAAATTATTTACAGTCTTGCAAGGATTCCAGCAATGCAAATTATATTTTCCTAACTTTAGTCTGTGATATTATATAAGATAAAAACTTAAAGCCTTGCTGAGAGGGGGGGGGGGGAAGGGGAGAAAAAAGTGACATGTTTGACAGTTGTTGCGAAGGTCTGCCGGAATTCTTATAAGATAGTGATTAATTTGAATGTAAACATGCTATAGTTTGCACTAGACAAAAATTTTAGTAATCATTTTGAACATTATTTTGATTACATGTACAGTACAGCTTTGCCCTTAGGACAGTGTATGCATGTAAATGAGTTTCAATAAATGAATAAAGTTACATAAATCAAGCCAAAAATATTAGTTGAAAAACTATATGTAGACAGAGCTTGGGTGGCTAAATTTTAGAATGACCAATAATTTTAATATGAAAAATGCAAAAATATTCAAGAACACAACCTTCTTGATATTTACTCCACTGGAAACAAATGTAAACATAGAACAGATTATGGGTATTGGCGGACTTGCCGTAAGGATTTCATTATTAAAAGTTTTGTTCGTTAACCGAATTGAAGATCCTTATGGGAGGTAATTCGTTAATCAAACCGTTCGTTAACCGAGGGACCACTGTACAGATAGACCCCGACTTACGACGGGGTTAGGGACCCAAATCCAGGTCGTAAGTCCGACATGGTCGTAAGTCCGACATAGATAAAAATTATTATTATTATTATTTTTTTTTTTTTTTTAATAAATAATCTACAATGAAATACAGTACAGTAAAAGTAATGAATAATGAGGAATGGATACAGTACAGTGAAAGTAATAAATAATAAGGAATGGTTACAGTGTGACTGAGCACTTACCTTTAATGTAGCCAGCTGAATGCACATGGGGCCCCCATAATTTTCTAATTATACATGGAGACTACATTAACTGGAAACGTTTCGGTATAGAAAATGCGTGTCATTTGAAGAAAAAAAAAAATTTTTTTTAATAAAAAATCTGAGGTGGTCGTAAGTCCCGACGGTCGTAAGTCGAAGCAGTCGTAAGTCGGGGTCTGTCTGTATATGAAATTGGTTTATACACTAGTATACGTATGTAGTACTCTTCTAGGCCCATTGCCTAGTATGCCCTCCTTTCTACAGTAGTTTTCTCAATACTTACTCTGCTATACACTTTCTCTGGAAGTCTTATTAGATGCAAAATCGGATCAAGTTCAAAAGTTGAAAAAAGCTAGAGAGTGTGTTTGAGTGTCAGTTTTCCGGTGATATTATGGAGATGTTTAGCTACCTCAAAATTTTCAGAGAGATTCTACTTTAGCGTCCCTTCCTTTGGAAGAAAATTGCAGGTTTATAATTTAGTGATAAATTCAGAGGTTCATATGCTGAATCTTCATCCTAATATTGTCAGGGTATTTATTTTATGTATTCCAGGTATCAGAGAAATTTTTGGCACAAGTGATGGGTCTGCTTGTGTCATCCCACTACCGTAACACACCAGATGACCTGCAGATACTGTCAGATGCTCCAGCACACCACCTCTTTGTGTTGCTGCCACCACAAGATGAAACAAAGGGGGATTCTCTACCACCAGTTATCTCTGTTGTTCAGGTATGATGAATTAAATTACCCAGAATACTCAACTACACACATCATCAGTTATTCTGTCTGCCTCATCACAGAGCCATATCATGTTATACTATAAACTATCTTCTACCTCATGTACAGGTATTTAGAAAAACTTAAAAACTATTGCCAAGGCACCTTAATCCTTCAATCTCTATGTACAGTCCTCCCAAAAAGTATGGTCAGATTTTACATTGGTACAATTTGAAACTAGATGAAATGCTATGATATGATCCCCAGTGCATCATCATAAGTTGGTGCACCTGCTCCCCATATCAGCAACAGCTAGAAATGGAGGTAGGATTGGGGGAGGCAATTGTCCTTGTATGGCATAATAGATGCTCCAATAGTATAACAAGAAATCTGTTAAGTTATTTATCAATGCATGTATCGTGCTGGGTAGAAGCAAGGTACTGTATATGGAAAAAGCCACTGGCTGATGATTACAATAATGCTGAAATATACTTTAAATGAAAGTGTTTCAGAACACCATTTCACTGTTACATCATTGTACTAATGGAGTTTCATTCATACTGAGTTTCACAATATGCCTACTCATTTTGTTCATGATATTACTGATTTATGAAGATTAACTCAGCAAAAAGTACTGATATTAGAGTGAACAGCTACAGCAATGTACAATAAATTGGTTTACATGGGATCTGCCATGTTACTGATATGTAAATTGCATTGGTTTAACACTGAAATAAGGTTTCAAATTAAGAGACTTGCAGGCAACAGAACCCCCTGTTCACTATAGAAAAAAAATTGGTTTTAAGTTTCAGTGGCAGCAGTTGTTTCATAGCACCTAATCCATTGTGATACTGTGGGTTCACTCACCCGAGTTCACCATACTATCTCGGGGTTACATATGCTCCCGTTGTGAGGGCCATGATAGCACCTCTCACATCATGCAATTACTCCCAAATAATTCCTCAATCCTTTGAATGTAAGATCCCGTTGATGACTGGCATGGCATTGGTACCCATTTACAACATCCACTCCAAGTCATGTAATATATGATCTGAAGCCCCAGAGGATTCATTTCATTTGAAAATGTATACTGTATACTCATTCATGCTCAAAAGTCACGGATGTAGAACTTCCAACCACTCAGAAACAGGTCGAGTAACATTTCATGGAAAGCCTCGAATCACTTTGACCTTATGGCTAATGATACTTTTTTGGGGGGGACTGTACCTCTCCTTATCAGACATCTGACGACATTGACTCTTAACATTGGAAAATAATTAGCAAAGAACATTAAAAAATTAGTAGTAAAAGTGCTAATACAGGGTATTAAGAAAATATGTAGAAGAATAAGTACAAAAGCTTGTTTATAGATGTACTTGGTATGAGGTATTGAAGGTAACAAATGAAGATGACTTCTATCTTTCTACCATCAGGTGGCACTAGAAGGAAAAATCTCCAAGTCTTCTGTGATGTCTGCCTTGACCCAAGGAGAGAAGCCTGCTGGAGACCTTATCCCCTGGACCATCAGTAATCAGTTCCAGAACTATGATTTCCCACAGTTGTCTGGAGCTCGCATTGTTCGCATTGCTACTCATCCTACTTTACAGGGAGTAAGTTGAAGAGTAGATAACTGCTCATAATGATGCTACTGTTTTTGTTTTTGTACATTTCAATATTTCTCTCCAGTGATTAGGGTTTTTTTTTCTCACTTTTAGGACACCTATAGCGCCATGGTTTTAGCGCAAGAGAAAGAGCTCTTGCGATGTTGCTGTGGATCAAGAGCAATCATATTTAATGCTGCAGATCTCTGTAGATATTAAAATACTCTCATAACAAACAAAATTTATATCTGAGATAGTGGATCATTATTGTCAGTTTTATTTACAGCTTACAAGCCATCACCAGTGATACCTGTTCATTGGTATACTACTGTATTATATATTTGACAGCATTGGTGTTTGCCACACAATCCTTTTATATCCTGTGGATCATCAGTAAGTAAGCTATAAGATACCCTTATTAGAACATCCTCCAACAGTCTCTGTTGGCCAGGAGGCTCTGACAGTCTGACATGTTCTAGCAGCAGGCTGTACTGTCCTGACGAACAATGTTCAGTAATTCATGTAATAACTCCACACACCTTTATAACCATGGTAGAATCATTGTGTTGGATGCCTTTTGCAATGATTTTGAGCCAGCAAGACTTACAGTTTACCAAGTTCCAATAATTAGAAACCAAATACAAGTGCTCTGTGCAACAAATCCTCAAGGTTCTTTGCTGCCATCCAGACCATCCACAGCCCTCCACTAGGCAGCCCTTGGAGGAATAGTTGTTAATCAACACTTAATGATTTCAATATACTGTACTGTGTATATAGTATGTCAAAAAGGTTTGTTGGGAGAAATGGTTAGATAATCCCTGATCAAACTACAGTCTGTTTGAAGGACAGGTAAGGAAACAGAGAGAGACAGAGAAAAGGAATTAAGTAAGAAAGTGACATGCTTCTGTAAAGTTAGAGTTTTGATCTTACTAGTTGTGTATAAGGTTGGGAAAATTAGCTTTAGGGGACAGTATTGTGATACAACTGTTGAAGAGATTGAATAGCATCAAGATTTCAGCCACCCAGTGTTGTGCCTGAAGAGGGCATACAGTACTTGTAAGAGTGAAAAATAAAAACACTTAAAACCTAAAGAGTAGCATAAAGCTTAGCAATTTGTGGTAGACTAGCAAATAAAATATGTTTTAAGCTTTAAATGAAACCAAAATATCATTTATGGAAGAAGATTAATCCCTTTCCTCTTCCCTGGACAGAGTGTGCAGGCAAGTAATGCCAATTGGCCTAGTCAGCAGCCAATATGAATGGGTTACTTTTATTCATCTATAGAATATTTCCATTGGCAACAAATTCCAAAGAACTCACATTTTACTGGAATATGATGTCATGTATAAATATATAACTGCTGAGTTTTCTTCATATTACTTCAGCGAGGTTATGGCAGCCATGCATTATCACAGCTGAACGACTACTACACCCGTGCAGCAGTGCATGCAGATTACACTGATACGCCAATGCCAGAGGCAACGCTTACCAACTTAGTACATGATGGTCAGGTCAGTTGCACTTTAATTGATTCTGGAAACTTGACATGATATTTTTCATCATTAACTAAAGAAGCCACAGTAAGGGAACATAATGTTATGACACAACTAAAGGTGCTAACTTGTACTGTATAGGAATTAGTGTCTGACCTATCTGGGAAACCAGAATAATACAATGAGAGAATATCTGAATGGAATTAATTTTATTCTAAACAGGTTGGCCTGCTGGAGGAGAAATTAGGGCCAAATGCACAGGCCTTGCCCTTGCTACAGTCATTGTCAGAACGACCATCCGAAGCATTGCATTACCTTGGCGTGTCATACGGTGCTACTCAACAACTCCTCACATTCTGGAAACGTGCTGGGTTCTCCCCTTTATATCTCAGGTCAGTATGAATTTACCATATTATTATGCATAATTAGATTTTTCTGACAGTTTTAACCCTTTTTTCAGGTAAGCTGTAAATGTATGGCAGCAACAGACTTGTTATGAGGCATTGGTGCCTTCCAGACATGGCACCAAGTTTTTAATATTTCCAGTGTCATGCCAGGCCTCAGCTTCACAACATGTCCCTTCTCCATGTTCTTATCACAGTGTGGGGAGAATTGCTATTCAGATATGGGTTGTAAAGAGCAATTAATTTGTAAGTTCAGGTGATATCACTAGAAACAGTGGTAGCTCGTAGAAGGGAACCAGGGGAATCAAAACTTTGAAGCCTGAATAATGTCATTGACTGTTATGACAGGAATATCCCAGTTATTGCAAGGGATGTTTTCCTAAAAGTCATTGCAAATAATGAATTTTTGAATATCAGGAAAAATTTTCCCATAAGGATTAATGGAAATAGGGGGGATGCATTCCCAGCCAGCAACTTTCACCACATATTTTTTTATATACATGTATATACTTCTCATTATCCGAGGCTATTAGGGACCAGGGTCTCGTGTTTTTTATTGCCTCTTGATTCCAAGGCTGATGGAGCCTGATGCAATAGTTTGTACGTTCGGAAATCCCATTTCTGTAAAACAATTGTCAGCCGTGAGTTTGCGGCACTGGCGTGGGGTGTGTTCTCTCTCCTCTTCCCCACCTGCTGAGACATTCTAGTGGTAGCACGATCCTGTGTATGTGTACATTATTTTGCATGCAATAATCTTTGTTTGTATTACCATATCTTTATTTCCAGTACATTCATTAATATTTTGCCAAAAAATGCAGATAAGGTGATTATATGGTGTTAACTATAATCCCTTGAACATTTTCAGTAATGATATTGTTAGTTATGATGTGCTTGAATATCTTATATCAAAATATTCAAATTTCATCAAAATCTAATGCCTCTAAGTATCTAAGGTGTTATTCATTTTTATGATTACTAATAATCATGATGAAGATTGTTTTTATCTGATTATGGTTTCATAATTCTGAGTATGTAAGCTTCAATTTGTTACAAGAATGATTGCACTGCTGCAATTAATTCAATAGATACAGTGAGTTCCATTTTCCAAAACTTTAATCACGTTTTCTGGTGTTGATCTTGTTTTGGCGCTTATGACACGCCTCATATGTTATGTCATAGTTATTGTGAACTTATCATCTTGTTTTGCACTGCGCTGATTTGTCTTAAGTAGCACTTTTAAAGGAGTTTATTGGTTAATTTAGATTTGCTACTCATTAGCTTGCTGGATATATATATTTTTTTTATTGTCAGAACCTGTACTTGCATAGGTGATAGCATGTATGTACAGTACAGTCTCTCCTCGACTTACGACATATTCGACTTACGACATATTCGACTTACGGTAACTCCGACATATGATGGCCATGGTCGTATAAAATATTTTTCACATTACGTATTTTCGAGTCCTGACGTTAGTGATCGTGCTGTGTATTGACAAAATTTTCGTTTGTAATTCCCTTTAAAATGGCTGGCAAGCGTAAAAGTGAGAGTTCTTGTGGTGCTGAGAAGAAAAAGAGACACTCATTTTAGAATGTATGTGTATTATTTTTGCCTTTCAACTTACGACCTGGTCGTCGGGGCGGAACCCTGTCGTAAGTCGAGGAGAGACTTAAAAAACAGTTATGAAATAAATTGATGATAAATTAATATAATTTCTTTGTTGATCTTTTACAACAGTCAGGTGTCAAACAGTGTGACTGGGGAACACACAGTCATTATGCTCAAAGTTTTAGGAGAGAATAAAGAAGCTCGGGCAGAGTCATGGCTGGCCGACCTTTGTTTCGACTTCAGAAAGAGACTTGTTACTCTTCTGGGATGTTCTTTTAAGAGTTATGACTGTAAATTTGCACTGAATATCTTAACCAACAACATTTACAAGATTAAAGGAGAAGGTAAGAATAAATGGAAGATGTCTCAATACTTGTGGAAGATGACTGACCTGATCTATGAAAGCATGTGTATGTATGAGTTCTTGCTGCATTTTGATATCACTGATTTTGAAATACTTAGGGAGCTTCAGCTCACTCTAACACCAGCTAATTATCTGCTCTGCATGATCTGGGAAGTAGAGTATTATTTACTTTAATGAGGATATTAAGGATAATCCCAATTACTGCACAAGTAGAAGCTCATTTTTTAAAGAAAAGACAATTCCAGTGTGATAATAATTTGAATGAGAGAACTAAAAGCTTTTTAAGAATACTGTACTGAATCATTGATCAATTTTTTTTTTTCTTTATTGTAAAGCCTCAAGCATAAGGAGATATATGTTTGGTTCCACAAGATGGCTTTGAACATTACCCTTAGTGTATCGTATTTTGTCCACTGACAGAGATTAATCTTAAATAAATATTGCTCAACATGTACAGTTCAATATTAGACCCATAATATTGTGAGAGTAATGATAACTTAAACTTATTTTTAAACTTCGTACTTTAAGCTGGGGAAGATATTTTTCATTTGCTACAACTCCCGTTTTTCTTTTTTGGTTCAGTCCCGAGCTTGTCTGAACTAGACTTACATCTTACTTCTGGAGACTTGCACCGGCTGGAGGAGTTTGTACGGCACCAGTGTGACGCGGCCCTCATAGCTGACATTGTGCCTGCCTTAGCTCGTCTCTACTTCCTCAAGAAGATACCAGATTTTAAACTGAAGCCTGTGCAAGCTGTGAGTGTTTTGGCAGAGTAGTGATCCTTATGTGTTTACTGCAGATTTTTTTTTACTTTGCGTCAGTGAAACTATAATATCATCTCCTACACTTGATCATGCTATTCATACTCAGGCACAGTGGCGGCTCGTGAAAAATAAAATGGAGGGACTGCAAGCCTCACACCGAGTCCCCACCAAACAATAAGCATGGAAAGCAGAATAAAGTATTTGCCTCGTCACAACCACAGAGCCATTCACATTTCTGATAAACACTGATGTTAAACTTGCGTGTATATTCTTTGTTCCTGCTTGTACTGTTCTGAAATTCCATGCTTATTGTTTGGTGGGGACTCGGTGTGAGGCTTGCAGTCCCTCCATTTTATTTTCTCACGAGCCGCCACTGCTCAGGCAGTCTACATCTGATTTACATCTGCAGGTATATTTCTTCATCACCAAGACATTATTTAATTTTCTTTCCACTATTTCTGTATTGCTCATATCTTTCATATTCAGTATCTTACTGCAGTATTTTGGTGTTTATATTCCTTATACAGTTATCTCTTGATAAGACTCAGTCTATTGTGGAAAAAGTTTATCATCTGTGTGCATTTTCCTCAGTCACTTCATAGATCACATTATGCAAGACATTTTCCAGTAATCTTGAATAAAGGCTACACAAGACTGATGAGCTGACACAAACCCATGCCAAAAATTTTCTTTTCTTTCTTCCATCGTTGGAAGAAAGAGGAAACCTGCACACATATCTTATAGTGTACTCTACTGTGTCAGCTCTCACACTTTTTCTAAGTCTTTCATTGTGTGTCAATCATGTTTAACAAGAATTACATCTTTTTACAGTTTTCTGTTAAAATTTAATCTCTTTGTCCTAGCAAATTAGCCAAGAAACTTGTCTTATCAGGGGATTACTGTTTACCCTTTTGTATTTTTATTAATCCCAATACTGTACTGTATTGTATTACATATCACTATACCTTTTAAGGTAATATTATATTTTGGTAATCCATTTTCATTGGATACTCAACATATGTTAGCACAGTACTTAGATTAATTTTTTTTCATGTTAATTACATTATAATATGAAGTATTTTTATTGAAATATTTTACAGTACAGTACTTTTTAAATGTCCCTTTTCAATGAGAAAATGTCTTTTGAGTGGACAGTTTACAAATTTCAACTAATGTTTAATGATGGAATTTACAATTACTAATGAATATCTTTTTCATGAAATCCATACACACACAACCACCCATCTTAATTATTAAAAGTGTATTTATTGCATCATTATTACATCCATGGATCATATTCTCTTAACTGTACACTCTGTAATTGTATTCAGGCCATTCTGTGTGGTACTGGAGTCCAGAGGAAGTCAGCCCAGACAGTTGCATCAGAGCTTGGTGTGGAGCGAAGCATTGTCATGAGCCAGATGCACGGCCTTATTACTGACCTCACAAAACAGATGGTAAGTACTGTTGTTAGTAAGACTGTTCTATTAGGGATACAGTAATATCCCTGTTAACCGGAATAATTGGTGCACAGTGTTTCTGTGTTTGAGAGATTTCCGGGTATTGAAATGAATTCTCTTATTCCTGAAAAAAAAAATCACACATCTACATAATTTTTCCAGGCATTGGTGAATGTTTCCACATCCAAACTATGCATCTGGCATGAAACAATGTTGTCATGGAGGTTTAACTGTAGTTGGACAGACACAGAGCTGTATGTGTTTATGGAAACACTACTGTACACATACAGTATATTGTAAATTCACAAAATATACTACTGTATACACTATACTGTACTCACTAGCAGATGCTGTTGTCTTGCACTTGTGATGTAGGCAGACCAAATGGTGATCTGATGATACAGGATGGCCTGCCTTTGTCCTGTATCATCTACTGTATCAGGTATTGTTAACTATCACACTCCTGTCCCCCCATAAAGAAGGTATTGTACATGCACCCCCTACACACTTGCCTTGATATAAGTAGGATGTGAAACATAAAGAAATTCATAAATGTGATACTTGGGATCTTTACTCTAAGTGTGAAAATAGGTGTAGCAGAAGTGTGTATAGCCAGGATTTCCTGTACTATGAATAAGAAATTATAAGGTAGGAAAAGATGGGGTACCTCACTAATATGAGATAATGAAGGGTATGGTTCCAAAAAAATACCTGCAAGACATTTGAGTGAGAATAGATATGGAGGAAGATAAAAGTAGGTGGCATGAGGAAATATTTCAGTAGCAGAATGTGGTGATAGGTGGAAATGGAGGAAGATGCAACCTTTGTGACCCTAAACCTTTTTATTACATAATTGGTGAATGTTTAAAAATTAACCCTTTCACGTTAACAACAATTGGGCAAACCTCACCCTCTCATTGGCCAATGATACAATTTGTGTCATACAAATTTGATTGCATCATTCAAACCTCACACACTTATTGCATTGGGTTTGGTCCTTTTGGTTTAATAAACCTCCAGGATTAATAACAACAAGTTTTTTAGGATCATTTGTTGGCTGTGAGTGATGCGATGATTCATGCTGTGCCCCATACAAACCAGCAGGGAGGTGTCTGGGAATTGTCAGTCATCAGTCAGCAAAAAGGTTAAATGTAAATAGACTATTCCATCTTCAAAACTATTTATGTAGCTACTAATGAGTGTTCAGGCCATTTAGATAGAGGTGCTTCAGTAGTGTGGCTGTAATTATTAACTCTGCCTCTATAATGCACCAAATTGTACTTATACAAAGTACAAGACTGGATTCCCTACTTGCATATTCATTTGTAAAATGAGTATCATACACTTTTGTCCCATAAGCATTCCTTGCCACTCAACTCCAGGACATGTTGCCTTTTAGTGACAGAAAGAAGTACAGTATAGTCTTCATTTACGCGGTCAATTGAACCCGTGGAGGTCCGTGTAAAACGAGAAACGCGTAAGCGAAATAACAGAACATATGGGATTAATTGAAATAGAGACTGGGCCGACCCCCAAACTACACTTTTTCCGACACAATACGTACGTTGTAGTAAAAATAACATCTTAATTTTATGATGGTATGCACACACAATTAATATTTAAGAGAAATATCAATAATATTAGGTTTTTTAACACATACGTCAGTAGAAAAGATGGCTGGGCACACGAGGATGGGGGGTTGGTTCCGAGGCAGAGGGCAGATTATTGGCCCTCACCTGTATCACTTGTATCAATTGTATCACTATCCACCACAGAGGCTTGCAGGGCCTCTTTGTCAAACCCTTCAAAGTCCATATCCTCACTATCACTGACTTGGGCCGGCTATGGTGGGTGGCGGGTGAAGAACTCGGTAATGTTTTGTTGACTTGGCGACCTTGTGCGCACCCTGCCCGCGCCGCTTCCCGCATAAATGATGGAATGAACCGTGTAAATAAAAATTGTTGGTCTGGCAAGGTGCCGCGTAAATGACCAAACGCGTAAACCAAATCCGCATAAATCGGGACTATACTGTAAATAAGTTGCCTCCATATTGTTAGGTTTTTGTAATTTCAGGATACAATTTATGTGATACAATTTATAGTGGAGTATTGGTTTTTAACATCCTCACAGAAAAGAGTGCGAGAGATTGCTGAGAAAAAGAGCCTGGAGAACTCTGAGGAAGATCTCGTAGTGGAACAATGTGTTATGGAAGACCTTACCCTCAGTATCAAGGAGAGTGCTCAGGTAAGCATACCTATACTGTACAGTACAATCATCCTATGAGGTGATGTCACAGTTTTCAGTATGATTAGTTTAGACAGTTGTATCTGGCAGCTTGGCAAGAGTGACTTATCACTAATTAGTGGGCTGGACGCAGTTATAGTAAGATGGTATATTGATGAACTGCTGAGCCAAATTTCTTGATACCTAACATTTTTTGGCATTCCCTCATATTTTTACAGGTTAAAGGTTCAAGGTAACAAAAGTAAAAGTACTATATCCCAATCCCATGCTTGAAAGGCGAAGAAAATGCGGGCAGGAAAAAAAAGGAACAGCCAATCCAAGGTGATATGGCAACACATGCCAATAACACTTATTTCTAGTGTATAATATTTTGCATGTGGCTTATTTCCTTGTTTAGAAGTTTCTTTATTTTTAAAACAATCTGAAAGACATTTGTTACTCTAAATTATTATTAGTTGAATAAGATTTCATAGAAGTTAGCAATATAACCAAGTTTTAACTTTTTTTTTTCATCCGTAATGAATGACCATTAAATGGGAATCTTTAATGTTTTATATTTTATTCTTGGGTGGTAAATAATACCTACCTCCAGAGAATAAATGACAATTAATTTTCTTATAACTACTAAGGGAAAAGGTATCAAGAAATGTTTATTTAAACATAATATATAGTGTATCTAAAGCTCAAAATTTTGGTTTGTGAATGTTTCCTGCCCCATGTCTTCGTCCATTGAGGTCGTAAATGCGGAGTACATTTCTTTCCATATTCATCAAAAACATGGCATAAAAGTGGTGAGTATGAGTATTATTTAAATTCATATTTTTTATTCGATACATTAGAACATAAGATTGGAGGAAAATGCAGCGGGCCTATTGGCCCATACTGGGCAGTCCCATTTACACCCAACCCCTATTGCTCATGTCCATCCAACCTATGTTTGAAGCTATCCAGCGTATTCGAGTTAATGATGATATTTGGTAACTCCTTTCAGCTTAACACAAATACTGTAATGTATGCTTTTTTATTTTTAGGTTCAGTTATAACTCTACAAATTATTCCAGAATGTCCCTGAGTGATAATCTCATACTGTCTGTCATATTATTTCATTTCAAATTATACTAAAATTTTTGCAACAGGATTTGTTTTTACAATATTCTTATGAAAAACTGCTTGAGCATTTATTAATTAATTTCTGATACTATTTTACTGAATTGTGTTCCATCTTGAAAAAATTCAAGCAAAAATAAAGCAAGTTTGGTAGTTGCCAGATACCACTTTCTGATTGAAAGTTTCTGGAAATTGTGACATCATTCATATTTTAGCTGTGGTCATTCCAGAAACAGTACAGTAATATGAAACAAGGGATACATTTTTTTCCTTATTATCTTCAAAAGCAAATTGAAACAACTTTTGTACTTTTTGATCACAGTACAGTAATCTGTAAACAAGTATTTTTAGATTAAATGTACTGTATATATTTTTTTATGATGTCTTCTGAGGATTTTGTATTACTTTTATTTTTTAATCTTCAAAAATTAAACTCCATTCATTACTTATATAAGATTTTTTTACAAATACATACACGGTATATCATAAAAGAATCAATACCTTAGTAACTGATGTATCCAATTCACTTGTTTTCACTTAGAAAATGAAAGCTCAAGAAGCAGATGCCAGAAAGAAGGTAACTCAACTCATTGACGTTACTCAGTTTGGGATCAAGACCAAAGAACAGGAGGTGAAGGCTCTAAGTGACAGGTAAGGTTGTTCTTTATCCCATTTGTAATTTTACTAAGTCTTATTTAATGGTTACTGTTGGTCTCCCATGTGATTGTGCATTGAGAGTTCAACACCATTGTGACTTACCCATGACACTCCATATTGCCTAGTTACATTTAAGGCTGTTTCTCTGATATGATATTGTTGTTATATAATTTTTGTGATCTACATGTCTTTTATTACAGCAAGAAGAGGAATAAATTGGTAAAAGAAGAGAAGAAGAAAAAATTGAAACTTACTTAATTACTGTACAGTACTTGTACTTGAAAATTTCAAAGATGTATTATATATATTTATAATAAATTTAATTGTTCTTGTTAATTGTATGTTTTTTGGTATCCTTTTTCATTAAACTACATTCTTTTACTCCTTGTAAGTCAATTGGTTTACATTCTTACTTAGTTTTCACTTGTGTTGCTTGTACGTACCTATTTTGCATCGTGAACACAAACAATTTCATTGCTTGCTGCCTAATTGCAGTTCCTCATGACTCTAGGTATTCCTCGACTGATGGACAACTTTTCAGGAACATAACACTTCTGTAACTTGAGGGGTGATGGATTTTTAACATATACCTGTACAGGTGCAAGGTGAATTCCTGTGTACAGTGTTTATCAAGAGTGATTCAGGCAATGCTAAGCAAATTAACATTGGTTTGTTTTAAAGTAATGCAAGAGGAAGTGAGACTACTGTCATGTCCTGAGAGTCATCAGGGACAAGATTAAGGAACTAACAGTTACCAGCTTTAGCACAGATCCTGAGTCTGTAAATTGGAAAGACGTGTGAGCAACTTCTCCAGATGCACAGATCCATGGATGAAACTTCCAAAGGGGTCAAGTTGTGGATCATAAGTTACAGGAGTAGGGTTTGGACCCACAGTACAGTACAAGACAGGAGGACCATAGGCATATATTTCCATCAATTCATCTCTTTCCCCTAAATGTTGACTGCAGACATCATGGATGCCTTAAACAACTTTGTATGAAAGGGGATGGAATCCTCACCTCTTATGAAGAATATATCCAGACCACCTGGCTTGAAATAATCTTGGCCCATGACATCTTAATCCCTCCATGGGAAATCCATCAGAACAAATAATGATGTTGAAGGATAACACCAGAGAATCAATGGGAAAGCTGGAAGACAGCTGCAGTTTTGGGTACTCATCAAGTTTTGTCAGCAATGAGGCTAAGCTGGTAACTTTCAATTCAAGCTATTCAATGAAGACAAGCTGCAGAGGTGCAGAGAAAGAAGCAT
This sequence comes from Homarus americanus, assembly GCF_018991925.1. Classification (NCBI taxonomy): domain Eukaryota; kingdom Metazoa; phylum Arthropoda; class Malacostraca; order Decapoda; family Nephropidae; genus Homarus; species Homarus americanus. Next base: position 6,908,012 of record NW_024737068.1, read on the forward strand.
CAAACTGCAGGGCCAAATCCACAAGTTGTAGGAAGAATATGAATCCAACACTGTTAACTTGCTGTTCTGTGAAGATTTGCTGTCATAATGTTACACCATCATAATTTGACAATGTACCTCCTATTAATGTGTATTACATATGGTATTGCAGAAGTATATTTTAATATATTTTGCAATTTTTTTTTCCAAAATATCTTTACAATCCATAATATGTCACTCTTAAATGCATATTTTGTAACATGTTTGATTTTTGTTTAACCCGCACTTGGTCGGGTTATTGATTGTTAAATGTCCCCTGGTTAACAAATTTTTTTTTTCTAAAAAAGTGCAGTTTGGTGTATACCGTAATACCTGAGAATAACACTAATTTTGGTTGTGCTCACCATTTTAAAGCTTCCATGCCAGTAGATTGGGGTGGGAGATGTGGAGTGCTTGGCTGATGGCATAATATTCCACGTTGTTCATCGAGTCATGTTTTATACTCTTGGACTTATATTTTCACTGTTCCCCTCACATAATTTGATCCCCTTTATCACTTATATGTGTCTCATATATTCAAACAGTGATAAGTGTATCAGTTACAAGTTTATTGCTTTACACTTGCATTGTTTACATTATGAACTGCCAACAACAAGTCTTACTACATATTACTTCAGTATTCACACATGTGGGACCCTGCAAACAAAAATATCTTTGTTTTCACCAAAGTTTCTTACATTTACAATAATTATATAAGTATTGCTCAAAGCAGGACATCAAGCACAGTGGAACAATCACACTTGCTGCCGCAATACCTAGTGTCTTTACACACTTTTTCATGTAGCACTGTGTTCGTGTATACGTGACATGATCTCTGGGCATATTTCTTAGCCTGTGTTGAGGGCAGCAAACTTGGGGAGTGTTGAGGAGGAAGTGGCTGGGTATGTGTGGGTGTAGTGGTAATCACCTCACTTCACTCTCCGTCTCTCATACCTTGCCTAACAGCATCATCTGACTTAGAAGAGGGTTTTGGAGGGACAGAGGTTGCTGAAACAGGCTGATGTGTCTAAAGTGGTTGCCATTTCTTATATTTTAAGTATATTTATCATTCTGGGCTATTTCAGACGCCACAGGAATTTTAAGAAGTCAGATTCATTGATCTACGTAATAGACACTCAGAGAAGGTCACTCGCGTATGTAAATCTATGAATTTAACCATTAACAGGTTAAGAATACATTCTGGTATTCATTAAATGTATGGTATAACTGCTATACAATATACATTCTATGAAGCAATTTGATCACAGTAGAGTCATTTTGGTCACAGTAATGGCCATTTTTGTTACAGTAGAGCTGTTTTGATCATAAGATAGGGCAATTTTGTTCCCAGTAGGGCCATTTTGATCATAAAGTAGGGCAATTTTGGTCACAGTAAGGCCATTTTAGTCACCGTAAAGCCATTTTGGTCACAATAGGGTCATTTTGATTATAAGGTGGCAATTTTGGTCACAGGAATGCTATTTTGTTCATAATGTAGGGTAATTTTGGTCACAGAAAGGCCATTTTGGTTACAGTAGAGTCATTTTGGTCACAATAGGGCCAGTTTTGCCTGTCACCCATCTACAGATATGATTTGGAAGTATCAACCTAAGCTTCTCCCATTTCACAAAGAAATCTGCCTGGAAAAGAATGTATATAACTGTCCAAGTACAGTACCATGGTGAACTACTTCCTTAAGGGAACCCAGAATGAACTAAGTCCAAGACAGGTGATGTAAAAATTCCCTTCCTTTGGGGTTTTTAGAATAATCCTTGAAATATTTGTAAAGATTTTAGGAGTCACCATCAACCCTTGAGCCAAGTTTTAAAGTCTGGAATTTTCTGAAGGTATTATGATTTGGAACATACCGAAAGTAGCACTTTTAAGTCAATTGATGTTGACTAAAAGGTTTTCCTTGGGCTTCTCTTCATTTGTTGGACAGTAATCACCCTGAACTTGACAGTGTGGGTGGACTTATTTTGATATTTCAATAAGTTGATATAAAATAGCTGTGATTGAAAAGGACTAGTTCTTGATCTCTCAACTACATTTTTCATAACAGTTCAGATAAGTAATGCCTGAGAATTCTCAAATTATGTTCGTCCAAAAGTAACAAAGAAAAAGGCTCTGTTTTCTACTGTAATCCAATTCTATCACACTTTTGACTCACTGAAAACATACAGTAGAACACCCCATCCTCACACCACCTCCCAGTGTGAAAGAAGATCCAGAGGCAATCATACTTAAGCTTCTTCCTGGACATAGCCAATGTTGCAGTGACAATTTTTAAGGTGCCGGAGCTGTCAAAATAATTTCCGTTTCCTTAACCATATATATATATATATATATATATATATATATATATATATATATATATATATATATATATATATATATATATATATATATATATATATATATATATATATATATATATATATATATATATATACATATATATATATATATATATATATATATATATATATATATATATATATATATATATATATATATATATATATATATATATATATATATATATATATATATATATATATATATATATATATATATATATATATATATATATATATATATATATATATATATATATATATATATATATATATATATATATATATATATATATATATATATATATATATATATATATATATATATATATATATATATATACTGTATATATACAGTGAACCCTCACTTTACGCGGTTAATTCAACCCACAGGGTACCGCGGAAAGTGAGAAACACGTAAAGTGAACAACATAACATATGGGATTAATTGAAATAGAGACCGGGCCGACCCCCAAACTCCACTTTTTCCGACACAATACCTACGTTGTAGTAAAAATAACTTCTTAATTTTATGATGGTGTGCACACACAATTAATAATTAAGAGAAATATCAATAATATTAGGTTTTTTAGCACTTACATTAGTAGAAAAGATGGCTGGGCACACGGGGATGGGGGGTGGTTCTGAGGCAGAGGGCAGATTATTGGCCCTCACCTGTATCACTTGTATCAATTGTATCACTATCCACCACAGAGGCTTGCAGGGCCTCTTTGTCAAACCCCTCAAAGTCCATATAAGTCCATATCCTCACTATACTTATCACGATCACTGACTTGGGCCGGCTGTGGTGGGTGACGGGTGAAGAACTCAGTAATGTTTTGATGACTGGGCGACCTTGTGCGCACCCTGCTCGCGCCGCTTACACAACATGGCGGATGGCGGGAGAGATGGCGGGAGGTTTGGATCCAAAAATGGCGCGGCTCACCAGCCGCTCTCCACGTAAAGGGGTACACGCACCGCGGAATGTGAGCATTCCGGTTTCGGCAGGGTACCGCGTAAACGTGGAATGTGGGACCGCGTAAAGAGAGGGTTGACTGTGTGTGTATATATTATATATATATATATATATATATATATATATATATATATATATATATATATATATATATATATAATAATAATATATATATATATATATATATTATATATATATATATAAAATATATATATATATATATATATATATAATATATATATATATATATATATATATATATATATATATATATATATATATATATATATATATATATATATATATATATATATATATATATATATATATATATATATATATATATATATATATATATATATATATATATATATATATATATATATATATATACACACATATATATATACATGATTAGTCTAGATAAGTTCTTGGAAGCGTGGCGCTAACCGAAATGGACGTTTCCGATCATCACATAAACTTTGTATTTATACTTCGTGTACAGTATGTGGAATACTATATCGTGCACATACACTTTTACTCTTAAATCACTACTGTAATGTGATACAGGTGATTAATTTTATCTCATGCAAATACATGATGTTTCTATTAAAATTATTCACTGTTTTACAGGGATTCCAGCAACGCTTGGGCAGATGGGAGAGGGAGGAGGGCGGCGATCGAGGCGTGGGGGAGGAGGCGGGAGTTGAGGTGGTACGTTGGACAGTTGGCACCGCCCAGGTCTAACGCGTGTTTATTTATCAGTTCTTAAGTGACTAAGCTTCTCTCTTATAAAAAGCCAGTGAAATGACCTGGGTGAATATAATTTACATTGCTGGGATTCTTGTAAGATAGTGATTAATTTGAATATAAACAATCTATAATTTGCACTAGACATAACAATTTTAGTACCGTAATCATTTAGTACAAGTACAGTACAGGTTTGCACTTAGGTCATTTATTTCTTTTATGTTTCTTTTAGTATGGTGTGTGCATGTAAATGGATGAAAATAAATGAAGAAATTTATGTAAATCTATCCACAAATACAGTTGAAAACTTTATATTATAAAATGTACACTAATGTATGACAATTTTTATCTCTTGAGCAAAATATATGACGTTTATATTCAAATTAATCTCTGTCTTGCAAGGATTTCAGCAATGCAAATTATATTCTCCTATAGTCTGAGATATTATATGAAAAACTTAAGGCCTAAAACCCCCACGCGCTCCCTCGGCGTGAAGAACAGACGATATGATTTGACAGTTGGCGTGAATGCCTGCATGTTTATTTATCATTCCTTAAGAATGATAAGCTCTTCTCATAATTTGCCACCCAAAGCGACCTGGGTGAATATAACTTACATTGCTGGGATTCTTGTAGATAGTGATTTATTTGAATACATAAACAATCTATATTTGCAATAGACATAACAATTTTAGTACCATAATCATTTAGTACATGTACAGTACAGGTTTGCACTTAGGTCCATTGTTAACCAAGGGACCACTGTATTGCATATTACTTGTACTGTACTAATGACTAAATTCACTAGATAACGTACACAACTAATGGTTGGTAATACTTGATAAGTAAGTGAGTGTCAAGTTTGTCAGTATGAGTGGGATGTGTGAGTGCTTGTGTCCCCCATCATAGGGTCCATTTTCTCTCGCTTCAGGGCGCCTAAGTCCTCCGTTTTTCTCTCTTAATGTTAGAGTGCACCAGAGACTTAGCTATTCTTAGTAATGACACAGAATTTGAAATTGCAACCCCAATTGCAACTGGGGTTGCAATTGTTGAAACAACTATATATGTCTGATTACAGCAAATGTGTTATTGTCAATTTGTAGAAAAAATTTTATCCTCAATACATGTAGGTTAACATTACACCTGGAGGCAAATGCTTACTAAAGCCTCAGGAAGGATATTCCTTTAACACATAATATCTGGCCAGTATGGGAAGGATCATCGTGTCTCCGTCGGGGGTCGTGGGTGGTGGTCCAGCAGGCGTCACGGTGTTTTTTTTGGGGGGCACGGATGTACAGTGATACCCCGATTTACACAGTCAATTGAACCCCGCAGGTGCCGTAAAACGAAACAGCGTAAAGTGAACAACAGAACATATGGGATTAATTCCAATAGAGACGGCCCGACCCCAAACTCCACTTTTGACGACACAAAACTACGTTGGGTGAAAATATTATCTTAACTTTTGATGGTATGCACACACTAATATAGAGAAAATATCAATAATAGAATAATATACTGTACCGGGTAAAAGAAAAATCAAGGTGTAACACTTCGTGGAGTTGGGATTGGGTTAGAAAAAAATAAAAGGTTTAACACTTACCTAAGGTTAGGTTAGGAAAAATCAAGGTTTAACACTTAAGTAAGGTTAGGTTAGGAAAAATCAAGGTTTAACACTTACGTAAGGTTAGGTTAGGTTAGGTAAGGAAAAATAAAGATTAGGTTAGGAAAAATAAAGGTTAGGTTTAACACTTACGTTAGTAGAAGAGATGGGTCGGCATACGGGGATGGAGGCTGGTTCCGAGGCAGAGGGCAGATTACTGGCCCTCAGGTGAATCGCCATCACTATCCACCATAGTTGTCAGGGCCTCCCTGACAAATCCCTCAAAGTCACCTTCACTATCACTGGCTCGGGCTGGCTGTGGTGGGTTGCGGGCGAAGAACTCGGTAATGCCTTTTTGACGGCTAGTGTTGATGTTGTCTTGATACACCTTGATGTATCGCTCCATAGACTGATCCAGCCGTGTATGGAAGACTTCTGGCCGTCATCGTCATGGTCGTTGGAAAGGAAGAGCTTCAGTTTCTCTGCACACTCGATGGCACCCTTAACATTACTATGCGTTAACTTGTGTTCTTCTGGGGTTGACGCACCACCTGCCTCTTGAGTGACGTGATCATCTTCCAACAGCTCGTCGGCAGTCATTTCAGGATCTCTGATCACCTCCAGGATGTCTTCGTTGGTGGTCTCGGAGAAGCCTTCCGCTGTAATACTGTGCGCAGCTTCTCTTGCAGGGTCCAATGCCACTGTAACAGACTGAACCTCACCAGTCACAGGTTGACTCCGCCTCTCACCTGGGATACCATGCAACACATGCCTCCATGCGTGACAAATCGTAGCTACAGACAGCTGCCCCCATGCCTCCACCAAGAAGTCCACAGCTTGTTTGACGTTAAATTTTTTCCAAAACTGTTTGACGAGAACTTCTTGATTCACCACCTGTTGTTCCTTGTCCTCGTTGCTTTTGCTCTCGCTATCGGTGTCACCCAGCTTACGCAACTCATCCTTGGTGTTGGTACAGTCGTTCAGGAGCTTAAACTTCTTTGCAGAGTACGCAGCTTTCACATTGCATATCAACTCCTGGTCCATGGGCTGGATTAATGACGTAGTGTTGGGAGGAAGGAAGACCACTTTTACGTTGGGGTGACGATCCATAAGTAGTGGTGAGTGTCCTGGTGCATTGTCAAGGAGCAACAGAATGTTGAATGTAACATTCTGTTGCTCGCAGAATTTCTTCACGTCGGGAACGAAACAGTCATCAAACCAGGAGAGTGACAAAGCAGAGAACATCCACGCCTTACGTGCAGTTAGCCAGTGGACATTAATCTTGCTCATGTCCACGTTCTTGTAGGCGTGCGGCTTGTGGGCTGTGTGGATCACCGATAACTTGAGTTTACAGGTACCGGAGGCATTGGTGGTAAAGAGGACGGTGATGCGCTCCTTCTGCAACTTCCGGCCCCGAATGTTGCTGGCAGACTGGACAACGAAGGTCTTGGTAAGTAGCTTTTTCCAAAATAGACCGGATTCGTCCATGTTGAACACCTGGTCGTCGGTATAGTGTCCTTCCTCCATAACCTCACGTAAGAACGGAGGAAAATCTCTAGCTACCACACGGTCAGTCGCTTCTTCACCACCAATGTTAATGTTGGTGATCTTTTTCCTCTTCTTAAACCAATGCAGCCAACCAGAGGAAGCATTGAAGGGTTTGGGCACTGCAATTCCCATCTTACGTGACACTGCTGCGTACAGTTCACAGGCGTACTCTTGAATGGATTGCGTGTCGACCGCCATGTTGCGTTGCGCCTGATGAATCAAGTAACTCGCCAGCAAATTTTCAACCTTTAGCAGCACCTTGTTCTGGCAATACTTGATCATTGAAGCACCTGCAGACTTTGTGATTCTCATGTGTTCTTTTATCTTGGCTGCACCCTTCTTAATAGTATGAATCGTAGATTCTTTGACTCCATGCTGGCGCGCGAGATTAGCTTGACATGTTCCTTTCTCCAACTCTTGAATAATCTTGTATTTCACTTCGTAGCTTAGGGAACGTCGTATCTCTTTTGGCTTAGGGTGGCTGGGTCCAGTAATGCAAGGTTTTTCTCTGGGGGCGGTGATCCAGCGGAAGCCATTTTACAGAACAATAGATACTTTAAACCAATCACAGCTAGCGGAGGAGGGAGGTAGGGATGCGTGGCCCAATCACAGTCCGATATGTCATATGACGTCACCGATAACACAACAGAAACATCCACTGCGCAACCTACCCGTGCGGCTTGCCCAAGTGGGAGAAGGCAGGAGCGTTGAATCTAAATAAAGCGTCGCGCCAGACACTCGCGTATATGAATAGATGCACCGCGTAAAATCAAAGTCCGGTTCTGGCGAGGTTCCACGTAAATGTAGAATCGCGTAAAGCGGGGTATTACTGTATATGTGATCGGACGTTGTTCGGTTGGACGTTAACTGGCGCATGACTGCTTATATATATATATATATATATATATATATATATATATATATATATATATATATATATATATATATATATATATATATATATATATATATATATATATATATATATATATATATATATATATATATATATATATATATACACACACAGTTGTACCCCACTTAACGCGGTCAATAGAACCCAGAGGGTCCCGTGTTAAGTGAAATCCGCGTTAAGTGAACAACAGAACATATGGGATTAATTCCAATAGAAACCGGCCCGACCCCCAAACTCCACTTTTTGAAGACACATAACTATGTTGTAGTAAAAATAACATCTTAATTTTATGATGGTACATGCACACAATTAATACTTAAGAGAAATAGAGAAATACAGTCGCCAAGTTAATGTCCATTCAAATAATGGACTCAACTCCCTCCCCCTCTCACACTACACTGCCGGCTCTTCCCTCTCTGAGAAATTTTTGGGGAAAAACCACTAAATTTTAATAAATAATACCTCAAACTAAAGTTAGGATAATACACTGACATTGCTGGATCTCTTTGTAAGACGAGGGGGAATATTTTGAATATAAATGTCATATATTTTGCAAAAAGATAACATAGTTACTCAGAAAAATTTTTTATCTAAAATTTGTATGTCTAATGCAAAATATATGATGTTTATATTCAAAATGATCACCAAATTATAAGAATTCCAGCAGTGTAAATTATATTCTGGCCGGGTAATTTGTATGAATTTTATGAGCTAAACAAATATCTTCAGTTAATAAAAAAAAAATAATCTTCACGACACTATCTGTCAATCAAAGTAACCCACCTTGCCTCCCCCCCCCTCTTCCAACCTCGCGGTCAGTCCCAACCCTCCCCCCCACCCCCCACCAAGAGAAAGACTGGGTGAAAATAATAAATTTTAACATTTTGTATTAAATAATACCTCAGATTAAAGTTAGGATAATATAATTGACATTGCTGGATTCCTTGTAAGACCAGGAATATTTTGAATATAAATGTCATATATTTTGCACAAAAGATAACATAGTTACTCAGAAAATTTTTTTATCTAAAATTTGTATGTCTAATGC
>NW_024737068.1:6924726-6975179 GCF_018991925.1 Homarus americanus
CATAAAATATAAGCTGATCTGAAGGAGAGATTAGTTATATGAGGATATATTCGGTTTTGTGGATGTATTATTAATGCAAAATAAAATTGATTGCTTGATTGATATAGATTTATAGTAACATATAGAGCTTACTATAACTTCATGTGTGAAGTGTGGTGTGGTGGAGTGGATGAAGAGGGATACACTAAGGTGGTATGGGCATGTGCAGAGGTTGCATGTAGATAGGCCGACCAAAAAAGTTTACGATAGCAAGAGAGAGGAGAATGTTGGGAGGGGTAGACCAATTGCCACCTGGGAGAAAAGAGTTAGAGAGTTTATTGAAGAGAGAGCGGGAAGGGGAGGAAGAGTGTTTGAGAGAGCAAGTGAGGTGAGCAAGGATAAAATGGCCTGGAGACACCTGCCATGGCCACCCCATGTTGGGGAGTTCCCGGGAGGGAACAAGGCGTCGGCAATATTGATTGATTGATTGATTGATCAAAACAGAGGTGCCAGAGCGGCACTCCAGTGAACTCCGGCAGCACTGGACCCCTGGACATAGCCATTGTATAAACAAGGAGGAAAAAAGAGAGATAGAAGGCAAGAACTAATAAATAAAGTTAAAAAGGAGGAAAGACACAAACATGCTTTATGAATATCCCCTGATAATACAAGGAACCACAAAGCCCTGGGAGAAATTCGAAAAAGGCTCTTCCCATCCCGGCAAGAGGATAATTTCCCCTGAAACAAGTTTTGTAATGTTGTTATTTGCTCAGGCAAGTGGTACCCTGAAGCTGTAGTCCATGGGAGACCAACTTTTCCTCCTCCTCCTTGCCTCTATTACCTAATTTTCCTCCTCCTCATTCTCAAAACACACTCTCTCTCTTTCTCTTTGTTCCCTTCTCTTTCTCCTTCATTCCACCCCTCCCCTCCCTGCCCCATCCCTTCCCATCAACCTTCTCTGTTCCTCCTTTATTTCCTCCCTCCCCCTTTCCTCCTCCTCCCCAACCATTCCCTCCCTCTCTCCTTCCTATTTCCTCCTTCATTATTTCATCCCTCTCCTTCTCCCTCATTATTCCCTCCCTCTCCTCTCTTATTATTCCCTCACTCCCTCCCTCTCCTCCTCCCTCCTCTCCTTCTCCTCTACTTCTCCTCCTCTCCCATTATTCTCTCCTCATTATTCCCCCACTCCCTCCCCTTCTCCTCCTCCTCATTATTTCCTCCTTCCCCTTCCTTCCATTCCCCAATTACACCCCCGCTCTAAGTCTCACACACAATATTTCCTGATGACCAACGACTTCCGGGAAGCTGTTAAGTGAGACGCATCTTCTCCTCTTCCCTCCCTTTCTCCCTTCCTCCATCTCCTCTCTTCGTCTCTTCTCCCCCTGTTTTCTCTTCTCCCTTCAACTTCCCTCCTCATCTCTTCATCCTCTCCCTTCTTCCCTTTCTACTCCTCCCCTCCTCTTCTCCTTTCCTCTCCCCCTCCTTTTCTCTCCTTATCTGCTCCTCCCCTTGTCCTCCTTACCCTACCTCTTCTTCCCTCTCGCCTTCTCTTCACTTCTTCCCCTCCCCCTCTCTCTCTCTTGCTTTTGGCACTTCCTCATCCTAATGCCTTTCTCTTCTCTTTCAGCTTCCCCCCCCTTCCCTCCTCTTCTCTCCCTCCTCTTTCATTCCGTCTCTTTTATCTTTGTTGGGTCTTTAAATCGTTCTTAGAATCAAGTAAGCACACACGTACGCACATACATAACATACACACACACGCACAGAACACATTCACGTGTGCGCACATAACACACACCACACAAGCAAATACACTCTCTCTCTCTCTCTCTCTCTCTCTCTCTCTCAAGGTGTGTGGGTACTGAGTCATAGGCAGGCATGACGTAAGATCCGTGTAGGTGGCCGTCAGGAAACTTCCCCACGCACCAGACGCTGCTCCCATAACCCAGCTTAATACGACACTTTGTCAGGATAAGCTACGATAATCCATAATCTATTTAGTGGACGAAGGCTGTGCGGGTATATCTCAAGGCTGTATATATTCTTCGACGGAGCGAGCGGACGAGTGGGTTTTGGATTTGGAGTCCGGGTGGCTCGGCTTGGTGCTTTGTAATCGTGCATAACATCCTGATCTGCTCTGTGGCTCTCCAGTTGTCTCTCGGAGGTCAACTCCGTTTCGAGGCTGGATCACTTATTTGGGTATCTTGTTCCGTATATCCATACTGTGCATTTGTTTTTGTTTTTTCCTCCTCAGGGTGGTGGGAGGACTTATTTTGATGGGGGTTGAACTTGTAGCGGAGTTATTTCATATTGTAAACTAACGTTACCTCGTGTTAGTCGTCTTCTACGTCTCCATCTTGTTCCTCGTGTCCTCCTGCTGTGCATGGTCAATGACGTCATCATCTTTTTCTGACAGTGTTCATAACTCAAAGTTTTTCAGTTCTCTCAGTTTTGTTGTTCATCTCTCAACTTCTACAGTCTACACTATAGTCGACTGCCTGGCGGTAAATTAAAAGATGAGGTCGCATTCTGTCGTCAATGGACCTGACAACCAAACCAGAATATATTATGAAGAAAGTTGCAAAATTCTTCACTAAGCTCGTTAGTGTCACATCAGACGCTCCATCTGATGTGACACTTAGATTGAGGTCAGGATTTCAGTTTTGTAAAATAGGTTGCTCCTCAAGCCACATGTTTACATTGACTAACTCATCGAGAGCCTCTTGCATCAAAGACACTTACTTCCAAAACTTCCCCTGTATATTTTCAACGGCATTGTTAACATTGTAAACTAAATACAAGGTCGAGCACTTAGAAATTCTCAGTTTCTGTCTATTCAAAGAATTTTGTTATGATATAGATTCTGAGAAATAAACATTACTCTCCCCACCCTAGTGTGCGCTGCTTTCTCCGGGGAATGTGTTTAGTTGTTTCTTTAGCGTGCAGCAGCAACTTGATCTTCTCACTATCTTCAGCACAGGAAGCTTCCAACAAAAACTTGCTTATTTAGTTGATATGTTTGGTCAACTGAACAAACTCAGCTTGAAGCTACGGTGTGAAGAATCAAATGTTATCACTCAAACAGATACAATTCTTGCTTTCATCGCCGAACTTCAAGTTAGAGGAAGAAAGTAGCAACAAAGAACTTTGCAACGTTTGAAACACTCCCCACTGTTTTTGCAAAGGATGGCATCAATGGATCAAAAGGAACTGCTATCGAAGAGTACTTGTCAAAATTGGAAAAGGAGTTCATAATACTCTCCAGATATTTGTAAAGATATCTGACTGGTGCGCAGTCCGTTCCTGTGTTTTGTGTGAGTGATGTTCTTGATGATTCTCGAGAACAGTTTGTCGAACTTATTCACAACTCCACTGCAAAAGATGTGTTCCCTCTTGAACAGTTCTGTTCGATGGTTGAAAGTTACCCGACAGTCACCAAACTAGTTCTTCACGCCCTTCTTCTATTTTTATCAACATACTTAAAATTGGATTTCCATTATTTGCAACCGACGGATGAAATGAGTTGCAAGTGAAAGACGAACAGCGATGTACACTGGCCGTCACTCAGCCATGTACTCAAGCCCTGGTTGCAGGAAAGCAGACACAGAGATCGCATTAAAGTCGGGATCACATGTACCATTTTATTTTTGTCATGTGTATTAGAATAATAAATCATTATAGAAATATGTGTGTTGTTTATATATTCTCCAACTCTTCCTTTAGCTCCTCCTTCCTCCCCTTCCCCCCTTACTTCCCCTCCTGCTCCTCCCCCTTCTTTTCTTCCCTTTTATCTTCTGTTCCTTCCCCTCCCTTTCTTCCCTTATTCCTCCTCCTGCTTGTCCCCACCCTTCCTCCTTTCCTCCTTTTCTCTTCCTACTCCTCCTGTTCCTCCCCCTTCTTCCCTTCTGCCTTCTCTCCGTCCCAGTCTTTCTCTCCCTTCCTCCCTCCCTCTTCCTCCTCCTGCTCCTCTAACCCTCACCTTCCTCTCTTACTCCTCTATTCCTTCCTCCTCCTTTTCCAACCCTTTCTCATCTCCCCACCTTCGTTCTTACCTTCTTCTCTTACCTTCCGCCATACTCCCTTGTTCCCCCCTCACCTCGCCCCTCTTTTCTCCTACTCTTCTTGTCCCTCCCTTACTCCACCTACCGCTTCCCCATCTCTCTCTCTCTCTCTCCCCTTCATGTTCTTTCTCTTTCTCCCTTCCTCCTACTCCTCTTATTCTTCCCTCTCTCTCTCTCTTCCTCCAACTCCTTCTCTTATTCTTACCCCTTCCTCGTTTATCCTCATCCTGTTCTCTCTCCTCCCCCGTTCCTTTCTTCCCTCCCCTCTCCCCCCCCCTCACCCTTCAGTCTGGTCGAGCAATCACAGAGTTCCACGAAGACCAACAGCTCTTAATCTGACCATCTCTGCTGCCACAAGATTACCCTAGTGTGCTCTCTCTCTCTCTCTCTCTCTCTCTCTCTCTCTCTCTCTCTCTCTCTCTCTCTCTCTCTCTCTCTCTCTCTCTCTCTCTCTCTCTACTTCCACCATCTTTCCTCTCTCCATCCTCCCCTACCCTCTCCTTCCTTGCCTCTCTCCCCTCATCCACACTCCTTCCTTCCCCCTCTCCACCTATCCACCCTCCTTTCTTCCCCCCTCCTCCTCATCCACCTCCCCTTCCCTCCCCTCCTCCCTCCCTATCCACCCTCCTTCCCTCCCCTTCTCTCCCTCATCTCTCCTCCTTTCTCCCTCATCCCTCCTCTCTCCCTCATCTGCCCTCCGTCTCTCCCCTCCCTCCCAGTTTAACACAACAGGTATCTTTAATTCCATTATCGAAGTCTGTCATTGAGCCATTTTCGTTATCCGCTAAATTGTTTCGTTATCTGCTAAATGTTTTCGTTATCCGCTAAAATGTTTCGTTATCTGCTATTTTTTTCGTCATCCGCCGATTTTTTTCGTTATCTGCTACGTTGTTTTGCTTTCCAGTAAATTATTTCGTTATCTGCTAAATGTTTTCGTTATCTCCTAAACTGTTTCGATATCTAAATTGTTTCGTTATCCGCTAAAGTTTCATCCGCTAAATTGTTTCGTTATCCGCTAAATTGTTTCGTTATCCGCTAAATTGTTTCGTTATCCGCTAAATTGTTTCGTTATCCGCTAATTTGTTTCGTTATCCGCTAAATTGTTTCGATATCCGCAAAACTGTTTCGTTTTCCACTAAACAGACAGACAGATAGGCAGATAGACACACAAGCTAACAGATAGACCTTTGGACAGGTAGACAGACATACTGTACACACGGGTAAACAGACAGACTGATACATAGACTAGCAGACACATAAACGTACATACAAACAGACATATATATACAAAGTGACAGACACAGACACTAGGATTGACAGATGAAAGGATACCTGGGAGGACACATAGATACACAGACAGAGATTAACAGACACACACACACACACACACACACACACACACACACAGACGGGACAATACTTTAGTCCCTTCCAGTGAAAATAGAGAAGACTATAATATGGAACGATATAGATAATAATTGTGTACAGAACGATCTATGTAACAAGAGAGAGAGAGATAGAAAGAAAAAAGAAAGATTGAGATAGAACGAGAAAGAGTGAAAAAGAGAGAGAAATCGAAAGAGGGAGGTAAGGAGAAGATGGAGAGAGAAAGGGGTAGCCTGAGAAAGAGATAGAGAGAGCGTGAGGAAGAGAGAGAACGAGTTAGAGTGAGTGAGAAAGAAAAGGAGAGAGATAATCTAAGTCACCTTCTCACTCACTTGATATAATATTGATCAGTTGTTTAGATTTAGACATAACTCATTTCAACTCTCCTTGATAACTTTGAGTCGTCCTGCTAAAGGTTCGCAAAAACAAAAACTCGCGCATTAAACTTCTCTCTCTACGATGGCATAGTTTAAGGGGGAAAAATTGTCGTAGTTTATGAGCTTTTTCGACTTCAGAGTCCAGATTCTCAATGGTTGATACTGCATGATGAGTATTTGTCGTAACTAACAGGTTGACTTAAGTTAAAGCAAGAATAATGTACAAAAGATGAATTAAACATTACACTATGATTTTACCTTAACTAATATACGTTTACTTAACACCAATTAAGTGACAAAATCATACCGAAATTGAATACCAGTTTGGAGACGAAATCACAGATAGGAGACAATTTTACACTGAGACTCTACCTTAACAGGATGCGTTCACCAGTCAAGAGACAAACTTCAGGTATAGAATATAATCTTTAGGAAAAAATATACCTAAATTTCTCACCAAACTGATTTAAGTGAATGTAATTCGTTTAGGTAAGAGTCTCAGTGTAAATTTGATGTTATTTTTCATCACTTACTTCTTGTTATATCTCATGTAAACTAACTTTTGGCTATCAGCTCCCTGGCAATGAGAATTTTTTAAATCCTTATAAGACTGGATTCGTAATTTCAGAGATTCACGCGTTATATTTTTCTTATCTGACACAAACACTTCAGTTCGAAATTATGTGAAAATTGCACTGATACTCCACCTACTGCAGCTTAAGACTCTCTCTTTTTCTCATCCCAAGTTGTAGGAAAAATAAAACTTAAGAATCCTTGAATACCCGGATGTTGATGAGAAGAAAGAGCTAATGCAGGATGAAGGAGTGTCGTATTCCTGGGTGGGTCTTGACGTCACCGAAGTTTCTTAACAAGGATCCGCAACTTGTGGGAGCAATTCTTAGCAATCTACATAAAAATAAATAGTCAAGACTTATTTGAATATATGTTATCACGGGGGTAACAAAGTCAGTTTTTAAATTAAAGAGAATCGTTCTATATCTACGAAATACCCGGCACCATACTAGACTCGAGCCAACAAAGAGTGCGGGATTTAAAAGTGTTCACCATCACTGAAAACGAGGGTCTGGGATTCTCAGATATCAGCAAGATAATTTTCCTCCTCCCAGTTGACAATAAAAATAAGCTTCTAATTTTCAGTCGAGTTTAAGTACAGAATGGTCGCTACGTATCTTTGTGTGTCGTAGTTTATGCGAGCCAGGCAGATGCGTCCTCTCTCCTTAAAGGGGAAGATGGAACTTATGAACCTTTGAGGATGCTAAACGGGCTCCATCCTGTTATATCTCAGGTGCGTGTGTGTGTGTGGACGGGCAAAGCGGATGGTGTTGTTGCTTAGTGTTCTATCGTATATCTCAATTAAGCCAAGTCCATTATCTCCAAGTGAGAATTTCCGCCACTGTCATCTGATGCTTGACTCCTGCCCTAAGTCTTTATTTATCTTCTACTTGTTATTCCTCCTTGCATTCTCTTTCTCTCTAGTTCTTTATTCATCCTACTTTTATTGTCTGTTTTGATATTATTTTGTCGTTATTGTTGACGTTTGTGTTGTTATTTACCTCTTACTTCCGTAATGGCCACCCACTAGAGGTAGCCATGACGAGGGAAGGAGGCCTATGGCCTATCTAGGATCTTCCCTTTGTTGTTGATAATTTTGTCAAGGGCATTTAGAAGCCCAGTACTGTTCTTGACTCCACAGCTTGAGCTGGTAAACCCTCTGTGTGGAGAATATTTCCTTATGTTCGTTCTACAGTACATAACTTGACGAGCTTGTAGTCCTGTTCCTTCGTGGTAGTGGTGCGCGACATTACGGAAAAATGGCTCGGGTTTACGTTTTCCATCCCTTTCAGGATTTTGGAAGTATCATTGAAATCTGCTCTTTTGTGCCTTGTCTGAAGGGCTGTTAGTAGTAAGGCCCCCAGTCTATTTGGCTAATCGAGATGACAACTCCGGAATCATCTTGGTCGCTCTGTGTTGCGCCTTTTCCAGGGATGCTGTCTTTCTGAAGGTATGGGTTTCCATACCCCTATGTATTAACCCAAACTGGGACACCTACAAGAAATTAGTATTGTTGGCGGAGCGTTTTCCTTTCTTTTTATTCTAAGGTACGTTTAATAATTTACAAATCTAGTTGTTTGTGATCGACTGTGGCAGAGAGACACTGAATATTATCATTGTTCACTTTAAATCTCAAAACTCACATTAAAATACAGAAATTTAGATCACTTGTTACCCTCTGTGGTAGATACAGTGCAGGCTTTGGCAGCAGTGAACATAAAATTACTCAAGAATCATTATGGATTCTATTACCACGAGGAAAGAAAGTGTATAGTATATTGTGTGTAATATTTGCTGACCAACATAGAAATTTTAAAACAACATGTTCTAGCTGTATAAAGAATGAATTACTTATAAAATAAAACTATCTTAATGAGCAAATTATCTTAATTTTATTTTGTAGTGATTAAAATAAAAATACACTGCGTCCCTGTACGATATTTTTCGAGCGTTTCTGTGAGTTTGGTGCTGTTGTCTTGCTCATCTGTTGTCCAGGTTTGACAACCGGGGACTATTAGTGAATAGGTTGTCCGTCAACTGTACAGTGCTTTAGAAAATGTATGAATTAATCCATCCACCTAACCAGAGTGTAAGAAAAAGTTCTACGAACTTAGCATAGAATAGGTATTTCTGGATAAGTTTGACGAATGATATGTCATCTTTTTAAAATATAATGTTTATTTACATTAATCACCTTCACATTTTACACAAAAAAGGATGTGTACATTATTCTTAAACTATTTTAATCTTTTTTAGCAAAACATAAATGTATAGTAATCATGAAAACATTAAAATTGAAGCTGAAAATTATGTTGATTAGATAGAAAATAGAATTTACCAACGGTACGACATATTTTCAATATTATTGTCGTGTTTACCTTACTCCCATGATCGTTGTCACAAGGTGAGCGTCCTGGGACGTATTTTGAATATGGAGTGAATTAAGTATAGTGATCGTAACAGCATTGAGATTAAACTAATGGTGAATATATGTTGCTGAGTGATCATTAGAAGAGAAATCGTGTTTATTTACGGCGCGGGCAGACAAGATTGACGTCTACCATTGCTCAAGGTCTCGTGTTGAATAGACAATTCACCTTGAAACTTTGGCCAAGTAAACAAGTGCTTGTAAGCTGATTAAGTGTAAGAGGCAAAATATACTGTTACTTAAAGAACTTATTGGTTTTAATTGGGTTTTGGTTATTAGTCATTAACTGTTAGTTTGCTCTCCACGTGAAATAACGATAATATTGAAGAATACTTTCTTTGCTAGACCACGTATTTTTTTACATTATTCTGTGGGAGAAAAGTTATAATTATATAGTCTTATTCTGTCATATCTGGAGTTCAAACTTTAAATGAGTAGAAACACCTATATATGACGGCAGCCCACAAGATCCTGCCAAACTCAATCAAATCTACTGAGCTAAACTAAAAACAAATATTCAAGATCATTAGGTTAGGTTCAGCTGGTTTGTTTTGCACATCGTCTTTGTTGGTTTAGGCTCACGGTCTAACTTTGTTTACAAACACAATAGTGATAACACTTCTTTTTACATTATAAGTTTATTTTGTTTAACTGCGTTTTCTGGTATGTTAGTGTTAGAAGGTACAAAACAACGTTTGTTTGATATGAAAAAATACTATTTATGTGGATAGTTTAGCTGTGAAAATGTCCTCCAGTTTTAACAGAAACACAACATGTTTTCGAGTTAGAAAGTAAACTTGGGTCTCATAAGCCTGCAGTGTGAGTACAATATACTGATAACTCGACCTTCAATACTTAAGAAGCAACGTAAGTGACACTGCAGTTCACCGCGTTACTCTTCCCCAACTATAAAAATGGATACCCATTCTGCATCTGTGTCTACTGGGGGCACCCCACTCAGTGGCTGGTTGTGAAACTCGAACCAGTGACCTTGAGTCACAAGGCGAGCGTTATACGCACTCCCGGCTTGTTTGTTTTATGATTTTTTTCTGGCAAAATTTGCTTGTCTATGTATACAGGTATTTCTGTAGGAACAACGGCTTTAATGGGGGAAGAAAACATTGGCCCTTGGAAACTTTATTTGGTAGAACTTACCTTTGACCTAGAGGCCATATCATTACTAATCTATGTTTGAATTCAGGGTGAATGGAAAAAGCTTGGCAGTGCTCAGTTGCCGGTTCCTGCAAAAATCAGACATATTTCTGAGGTTTGTTATAACTCGCCGCAGCAGAGAGAAGGGAGGTCAGACCACGTCCTACTTGCCGCGAGATAATATCACAAAATGGCGGTGTAAACATTCTGGGTGTTTGTGAAGAAAATTATTCAATACAAATTTATGATGGAACTGGACGATTAGAACAACATTTCTTCTATAAAATAAGGCTTAAATAAAGAGCTTTTGTCAAGTATTTCCTGTTTTATAAGTGTTGCGGTGGCTGAGTGGGCACGACGCTCACTTCTTGTCCTTAGGATTTCTGGTTCACGACTAAGTATAGTACTGAAAAAAGTGTACTATGTGTTGCTGCCGGAACTACGAGATCTACTTTGACACCTTTTATACCATCTACATTATGAAATATAACCTTAATATAAACATTTACGCAATACATATTCACGGTACGTTGTATAATCACCGACAGTTCGCTTTCGTAGTCGTTAAGTATAGTGACACGTGGATTATGAAACTATATTACAAAAAATAAGAAACACACTAGAGAATAACATTTTGATTTCCATTTCTAAAAGTTAATATCCCCGACATTATTTGACCTATTAGATGAGGACGTGTGTGTGTGTGTGTGTGTGTTTTTTTTTAGCGAGATTTACCTCACCACACCCCCACCCACCCACACCCCACCCACCCACCACACCACCACCCACCACACTCCTCACCACCCACCATCACCCCACCCACCCACCATCACCCCCACCCACCCACCACACCACCACCCACCACACACACCCCACCCACCACACCCCACCCCACCCACCACACCCCACACCCACCCACCACACTCCCCACCCCACCCACCACACCTCACAACTCATCACCTCACCCACCACACCACCCCACCCACCATCACCCCCACTCACCCACCACACACCCCACACCACCCACCACACCCCACCCACCCACCACACACCCCACCCACCCCCACACCCCCACCCCACCCATCATCACCCCCACCCCACCCACCACTACCCCCACCCACCCCACACCCCACCACACCCCACCATCACCCTCACCCACCCACCACACCCCACCACCCACCACACCCCAACCCACCCATCAATACCCCACCCACCCATAACACCCCCACCCACCCTCATCACCCCACCCACCCACCCACACTCCCCACCCACCCACACTACCCCACCCACATCACCTCACCCCACCCACCATCACTCCCCACCCACCTATCATTACCCCCACCACCCACACACCCCACCACCCACCATTACCCCCACTCACCCCACCAATACTCCACCACCCACCACACACCCACCACCCACCACACCCCACCCACCATCATTAACCCACCCACCCACACACTCCCACCCACCACACATTCACCCACCCACACATCCCACCCCACCCACCACACCCCACCCACCCACCACCCACCACACCCACCACACCCCAACCCAACTCCACCATTACCCCACCACCATCAACACCCCACCCACCCACCACACCCCCACCCACCCATCACACCCCACCACCCTACCACACACCCCACCACCCACCACACCCCACACCCACCCAATACCCCACCCACTCCATCACACACCCCACCTCACCCACCACACCTCACACCACCCACCACACTCCCCACCACTATCACCTCACCCCACTCATTACCCCACCACCCACCATCACCCTCACCCCACATCAATACCCCACCCACCCCACATCTCCCCACCACCCACCACACTCCCCACCCACCCACACACTCACCCACCCACCACACCCCACACCACCACCCACACCCCACCCACCCACCACAACCCACCCCACCCAACCACACCCCACCACCCACCACACTCCACACCCACCACACCCCCCACCCCACCCACCACACCCCCCCACCACCCACCATCACCCCACCCACCCATCACACCCCCACCCACCCACCACACCCACCCACCCCACACCCCACCCCACCCACCACACCCCACCCACCCACCACATCTCACCCCACCCACCACACCCCACCACCCACCACACCCCACACCCACCCACCACACACCCCCACCACCCACCACACCACCCATCACACCCCCACCACCCACACACCCCACCCACCCACCACACCCCACCAACCACCACACCCCACCCCACCCACCACACCCCACCACCCATCATCCCCCAACCAACCCCACCACCCCACCCCACCCACCACCAACCCCACCCCACCCACCACACCCCACACCCACCCACCACACCCCACCACCCACCACCCACCCACCACACCCCCACACCACCCACCACACCCCACCCACCCACCACACCCCACCCACCCACCACACCCCCACCCACCCACCACACTCCCCACTCCACCCCACCATCACCCCACCACCACCATCTTCAACCCAACCTACCACCCCCACCCCACCCACATCAACTCACACCACCCACCATCACCCCCACCAACCACCATCACCCCCACCCAATCTACCTCACACCCCACCACCCATCACACCCCACCACCCACCACACCCTCACCACCCACCATCATCTCACCCACCCACCATCACCCCACCTTCACCTACCATTACCTCACTCACCTACCATTACCTCACTCACCTACCATTACCTCACTCACCTATCATTACCTCACTCACCTATCATTACCTCACTCACCTACCATTACCTCACTCACCTACCATTACCTCACTCACCTACCATTACCTCACTTACCTACCTTAACCCAACTAAACTGGACATACACTGATCTACAACCACCACCTGGATGCATATTGATCCATGCATGGCGTCTCTTGGTTGGAATACCGGGAATAGATATGGTGTTATAAAAATGGAATTTACAAGAAAACCCCTTTAATCTTATTTTACCTGTGAGGTGTGGTGGCAGTGGTTGTGGTAGTGAAGGTGGTAGTGGTAGTTTTAGTGGTGATGGTAGTGGTAGTGATGGTGGTGGTAGTAGTAGTAGTAGTAGTAGTAGTAGTGGTGATGGTAGTGATTGTAGTAATGTTGGTGGTAGTTTTGGTGGTGGAAAGAGAAAAGAAGAGAAGGAGGAAGAAGAAGAAGAGGAGGGGAGAGAAGGAACATGAAAAGTGGAAGAGGCGTAGGCGGAAAAGCAAGTGAAAGAGAGACTAGGAGAAGGAATAGAAGGAAGGGCGAGAGGGGAAAGAGAGGAGGAGGAGAAGCAAGTTAAAGGGAGAGAGGGAGGAAGAGCGAGAGCGAAGAAGAGAAGGAGGAGGAATATGAGAAGAGGAGGAGGAAGAGGAGACAACAGGTGTGTAGGTGTAGGCAAGTGGAATTCATCATAGGATTTATGGTATTGTTTTGTCCGCGTTAGTGAAAGAGGGGAGGAAGAGTAGAGGATGAGAAGGAAGAAGGATTAGAGGGTAAGAGGAGGGAAGGAGGATGAGAAGGAAGAAGGATAAGAGGGTAAGAGGAGGGAGGCAGGATGAGAAGGGGAGAGTGGAGGATGACAGAAGGGATGAAGGGTGAGAGAAAGTAGGAAAAGAGTATGAGAGGAGAGAGAGTGGAAGAGAGAAACACACTTACATTATAATAACTAAAATTCATGTGTGTGTGTGTGTGTGTGTGTGTGTGTGTGTGTGTGTGTAATATGAAAAAAAAAATAATAATAATTAACGGTTTATTGAAAAAGTTCTGCAGCCCGAAGGCTGAAAATATACATTGGACATAAATGACTTATTGCATACATTGGTGGTTTAACAAAAGCCTTCATTAGAGAAAGGTGAAGGAACATACAGTGAACATACAGATTAATGTAGGTGTTGAACAGCAAACACGTAGTGTAGTAACTCCCTCACATTTGGTGTTATGAGGGACTTGATGTGGTGTAGTAATTCCTTCACAGATGGTGTTATGAGGGGCATCACGTGGTGTACGAACTTCCTCACAGATGGTGTTATGAATGGCCTGACGTGGTGTAGTAATTCCCTCGCAGATGGTGTTATGAGGGACCTCTCGTGGTATAGTAATTACCTCACAGATGGTGTTATGAGGGGCCTCACGTGGTGTAGTAATTCCCTCATAGATGGTGTTATGAGGGACCTCACGTGGTGTAGTAATTCCCTCACAGATGGTGTTATGAGGGACCTCACGTGGTGTAGTAATTCCCTCACATATGGTGTTTACACAAGAACACAACACAAGAATGGAGGAAACTGCAGCGGGCCTATTGGCCCATACTGGGCAGTCCCGTTTACACCCAACCCCTTTTGCTCATATAAGCATCCAACCTATGTTTGAAGCTATTCAGCGTATTCGAGTTAATGATGATATTTGGTAACTTGTTCCATTCATCCACTACTCTGTTTCCAAACCAGTGTTTACCTATTTCCCGCCTAGATCTAAATTTGTCATATTTAAAACCATTGTTACGAGTTCGCTCCTGGTTGGATAGTTTGAGTACCTTTGTAATGGCCCCTTTGTTTAGTCCTGCCTTCCACTTATACACCTCTATCAGGTCGCCCCTCGCTCTACGTCTCTCGAGGGAGTGCAAATTAAGATGCTTTAACCTGTCTCTATACTCAAGGTTCCTAATGCCCGGGATTAGTCTTGTCATTCTCCTCTGAATTCTTTCCAAGGATTCTATATCCATTCTGTAATACGGTGACCAGAACTGAACTGCGTAATCCAGGTGTGGTCTCACAAGAGCAAGATACAGTTTTAGGATGACCTCGCTAGTCTTGTAACTAACACTCCTTTGTATGAACCCAAGTACTTTATTAGCCTTGTTACGAGCAAAAACACATTGTTTACTTGGCTTAAGGTTCCTACTTATCATTACTCCTAAATCTCTCTCGCAGTCGGATTTCTCTATGGCATCGTTGTTCATCTGGTATCTGGTTTCCCTGTTTACATCTCCTATACTGAGTACTTTACATTTGTCCACGTTGAATTTCATCTGCCATTTTTCAGACCATTCGAAAAATTTGTTTAGATCTTCCTGTAGTTTTGCTGAGTCCTCGTCAGATTTAATAACACGTCCTATTCTAGTGTCATCAGCAAATTTACTTATGTTGCTGTCTATGCCGATATCTATGTCGTTTATGTATATAATAAATAATAATGGTCCAAGTACTGAGCCTTGGGGAACTCCACTTGTGACATTGCTCCAATGGGACTTAGTGCCGTTAATGCTCACTCTCTGTTTCCTGTCCTGTAACCACGCCCTAATCCATTTAAGGATGCTACCTTTGATGCCATGAGCTTCTACCTTTCTAATTAGTCTTTCGTGGGGGACTCTGTCGACGGCTTTGCTAAAGTCGAGATATACCACATCATAATTGTGCCCCTCGTCCACGGATTCGAAAACTGATGAAAAGAATGTTAATAGATTAGTTAGACAAGAACGTCCGCTTGTAAAGCCATGCTGGGAATCATTGATCAATCTGTGCTTCTCCAGGTGATTTCGAATAGAGTTTGAAATGATTGCTTCCAGTAATTTGCCTACTATTATGAGGGACCTCACGTGGTGTAGTAATTCCCTCACATATGGTGTTTATGAGGGACCTCACGTGGTGTAGTAATTCCCTCACAGATGGTGTTATATGAGTGAGGTGTGGTCCCAGGCCTTCCTATCGTAGACAGATTAACACATCACTGGTTGTTGTTGGGTCTCACGGGCCGTTATCACTGGGTACCTGGGACCTCACTGTGTGAAGGTTAACTTGGGTATGACTTGGCTGTTGCTGTTGAATTGTTCTCACTGACTTAAGCACTGTTCACCACTGTTCAACACTGGTTCCATTTCTTTCCTAAATGAAATTGTAACTTCTGGTGAGAACTTATTGATATTCCGGTGGGGAGGAGGGCTCAGGGGAGGGAGTTGGTATGGGCCAACTTAACAGTTGACCTGGCTGCTCCCAGAGGAGCGCCAGGTACGCCTTGACCCTTCGGTGGTCAAGAATGTAGTGTGTAGTGTAATAATAATAATAATAATGTGTGTGTGTGTGTGTGTGTGCTGTTTCGACTTCTTTACATATCTCTCTCATAAAGTGTTTTCATCCGTGTCTCCTGAGCATTCCAACCTCTTCAGGAATCATATGTATCTCACAATAACACTTCTTCGTAATGGTGATCTTAGTTATCAAACCCAGTGAACCCCAAACGTGGATTTTAATTATTTGTCGTCAGCAAAGGACAGGAATCCTTCTCGGCGATGAAAAAAAATAAATGACGGGTTTGAGAAATAAGTGCTGAAGAACTTGTGTGGGAGTATAGGTGGGAGAGAAGTGTGTAGAGAGATCGGGGGAGAAGGAGAAGAAGGAGGGGTTTTGTGTAGAGATCGGGGGAGAGGAGGAGGAGAGGAGAAAGAGGATTGTGGGGAGAGAAGGAAGGAGAAGGGTGTGTGGGAGTAAGGAGACATAGGTGTGATGTGTGGAGGTCTGGGGAGGAGAGGGGTTTGGGGAGAGAAGAAGGGTGTTTTGTGCATGTGTGGAGGGTGGGGAGGGGTATGTATTAAGGTGTGTGTGTGTCTGTGTAAAATTGTAGAGCAGAGGAGATTATGAGAATATTGCACAAAAGAGGAGAGGGATGTGTAGCGGTGAGGATGGAGAAGAGTGTATGTAGAAGTAGGGAGAGTCGAAGTGGGTGTAGGAAAAGGGGTGGAGGGAGGAAGAGTGGTTATATGGAGGGAAGGAGATGTGTGTGTGTGTGTGTGTTGGGTAAAGGCAGTGTTAGGGAGGGGATGAATTAATAATAATGGTTCAAACTTGATGTAAGCAACATAAGAGACCTTGTTGTATTAAGAAACAACTCCACTGTTGATGTATGTCAGGTGTTTATGTTGAGATGCTGTGAGCTGCTCCAGGTTGTCATGTCTTGATGAACTCTACAGCGGGATTCACTTATTATGTATTCAATTATATTTGTATATGCAAATAAATCACTGTAGGTGCGCGTGATCCATGTATATGTGGTTATCAGCTTATATACTGTATGTATATGTTTTTTATCCATTCAGTTATTTAGTTGTTAATTTTCCATATTCATCACGTTTAGGTTAATATATCAAGTCAGGATAAACTTTCTTGCCCAAAGTCCTTTGATGATAAAGAGGGTATTTTATTAATTAACCTTAAGGATTATTTGGAGTTATATATATATATATATATATATATATATATATATATATATATATATATATATATATATATATATATATATATATATATATATATATATATAAACTACAACTGTTGTAAATAAGATGAGTCATGATAGTTGGCTTGATAAGAGTTGGAGCCTGGCAGAGGGACAGCTGTGGTCATGAGACTCATCATGAATAATACTGCGGAAAGACCGATATTAGCATGATAAAAGGTCAAACTGGTAACGTAAACAAACATTGGTAGCAGCAGTGGGAGCCGGTGGTGCGCAGAGGGTGGCCGGGTAACATTTGCGCACTCCAGGTCTTCACCACCACCACCACCACTATCACCACTACCACCCTACCTCACCTCTTTCATATTCCCAGAAACGAGACAAAGGCGACGCAGCTTCTAGCTTTCCCTGAACTTACATTATGTGGCACAGCGAGAGAGAGAGAGAAGGACTGAGGGGGGAAGGGGAGAGTGAATGGAATGGTTCAAAAGGGGAATGGAGATAGAGGGATGTTTGGGGAGAAAGTAATGGTAGTGGTGATGGTGATTTTGGCAGTTAACCAATGATTAGGGAAATTTTGACGAGTGGTGAGGCAAGATAGTGTAGATGGTGAAAATAAGATGGAAAATGAATAAGGACAGCGTAGACTGTAGATAGTGAAGTAAGGTTGGTGTAGAGAATAAGTAAAGTGTGACACTATAGAAATATAATGACATTATTGAACGATGAGGTGTGATGTGGTCGAGTATACAGTGAGTGTGACAGTTTAAAGTGACCCTAGCATGTAAGCAACATCACATCGATATTAAATCAAGGTTACAGTGAACAGTGACGTGTAGATGACCATTCCAATGTATATTTTGATCAATCTACACTGAAGCGAATATAAATTTTGCATCCTAATAGCAGAGTGCGACAGGGGTAGAGAGGCAAAGGAGCAGAAAATGATCACATGAATAGCTAGGTTCTGTGAAAAGGTTATAAAAAGATAAACTTCCTGTCTGTTTTCAGTTCTCAGTAAACGGGGAACGACCCTTTAAATCTGATGAAATTATTTCTTGATGATGACATTTAAAATAATTTATTAATTTGTGTGAATTATTTTGTAAACATTTCTGTCTGGATATCTCAATATATTTTTTCACGTAAACACATTTATTTTTAACTGTTTTTGAATAATCAATAACCAGCATTTACTTTAGCCATTTTATGCATCCCTTTTACACTGACTTCATACACTGACATTGAAAAATACATTGGTGATGAAGTTACAAGGAGAGAGGAGAGTTTATTTCCTGAGTTATTGACCCATAAATGTTACACTGTATTGTGGGGGTGATCTAACTGTTTCAATTTGGCTAAGTGCAGTGCAGTGCTTTTGAAATTTATGGTCACAAATTTACATATGCCTACTTTTTTACATTTATTGTTATCTATCTATCTCTCTATCTCCAAGGGAATTAACCGTTGCTTTGATTTTATTATTTACAGATGGATAGAGGGACAAAAATGACCCCCGTATACTGGATGAATGTAAGTAGACTGTAAATACAATTGATCAGAGGTATACAGAGGTATACAGAGGTGAAGTAAACTAATTAACTTCTAACAGGTGTATACAGAGGTGAAGTAAACTAATTAACTTCTAACAGGTGTGTAGAGGTGAAGTAAACTAATTACCTTCCTCTAACAGGTGTATACAGAGGTGAAGTAAACTAATTTACTTCATATTAACAGGTGTGTAATAATGCACTCGGGTGTGCTTTAAATTGCATCAGTATGACTTACGTAAAATATCAGTAACTCCCCTAAAATGAGGCAATATATAATTATACTATTCTTTTTATACGTGTAATGTGATGTCTTTAATCTTACGGACGGTTGTGGACGAAATGCTCTGGACACTTTGGTCAATAATCTGGCATCATTTACTTGTAGGTTTATAGTTTTAATAGTTGTTTATTCTGATTTTTTTTGTGGTTGTTTAAGTGTTTTTATTAAGGCGTAATTGATGCTGAAAAGTAGCGTTCACCAGCTATAAACCACCATCATTCACCAGCTATAAACCACCATCATTCACCAGCTATAAACCACCATCGTTCACCAGCTATAAACCACCATCATTCACCAGCTATAAACCACCATCATTCACCAGCTATAAACCACCATCATTCACCAGCTATAAACCACCATCATTCACCAGCTATAAACCACCATCGTTCACCAGCTATAAACCACCATCATTCACCAGCTATAAACCACCATCATTCACCAGCTATAAACCACCATCATTCACCAACTATAAACCACCATCATTCACCAGCTATAAACCACCATCGTTCACCAGCTATAAACCACCATCATTCACCAGCTATAAACCACCATTGTTCACCAGCTATAAACCACCATTGTTCACCAGCTATAAACCACCACCGTTCACCGGCTATAAACCACCATCGTTCACCAGCTATAAACCACCATCGTTCACCAGCTATAAACCACCATTGTTCACCAGCTATAAACCACCACCGTTCACCGGCTATAAACCACCATCGTTCACCAGCTATAAACCACCATCGTTCACCAGCTATAAACCACCACCGTTCACCAGCTATAAACCACCATTGTTCACCAGCTATAAACCACCATTGTTCACCAGCTATAAAACCAATCACACACATCATGTTAGTTATTGCTTTTAGCTGAATTTGAAATAGAACTAAACACCGCCTTTGTTTTTCCGATAACTAGCTTTACCTTGGGTATTGATGACGACAGACAGACAGACAGACAGACAGAGAGACAGACAGACAAACAGACAGACAAGGAATCCATTAATGACAACAAAAGATCACCATTGTTGAATTATTTAGTGATTCGTGGACGCTGTTCCTCCCCCGCACGCCCGCCCGTCCCTCCCCTCTCCTCACCCCTCCTCGTAATTCCGTCCCCCTGTCTGTCTATACACACATACACACATACACACACACACACCCACACACACGTACGCACAGATCCAGTATGGCGGACCGGAAGTTTATTGATGGTCCCTAATGTGATGAAATAGTGCTAATATTTTCTGTCTTCGCTGGCCGGTACCCACTGACAAGACGGTGTGTGTGTGTGTGTTTGTGTGTGTGTGTGTGTGTGTGTGTGTGTGTGTGTGTGTGTGTGTGTGTGTGTGTGTGTGTGTGTGTGTGTTTTGCCTCTCCTTTTGTCATCTTTTCTTGTCTCCTCTTCTTCGTCTTCCTCTTCTTCTACCGTATTCCTCCAATTCTCTTCCGGTAGTGTGTTCTCTTATTCCCTAACGTCATTTATCTCTTCCTTCTCTTCCCCATCATCTTTTACCCTCCTCCTCCTCCTATTCCTTCTTTTCCCTTCCATCTTCCTCCATTACATGCCCCCCACACCACCTTCTTCTCTTCTCCTTCTCGTCTTCCTTCAAAGTATCTTCCTTCTCTTCCTCCTCCTCTTTCCACCTACCATCTTCCACTTCCCTTCCCCCACCCCTCTCATTTTCCTATTAATATTAGTCTTCGCCCCCTCCACATCTTTACTACCTCTCCCTTACCTCCCCCATCCTTCTCTTCCTCCTTCCTCGTTACCCCGCCTTATCAATTTATATCTTCTTTCTCCATCTTCCT
Source organism: Homarus americanus (assembly GCF_018991925.1). Classification (NCBI taxonomy): domain Eukaryota; kingdom Metazoa; phylum Arthropoda; class Malacostraca; order Decapoda; family Nephropidae; genus Homarus; species Homarus americanus. Next base: position 6,945,561 of record NW_024737068.1, read on the forward strand.
TCTTCCCCCTTCCGCTGTCCTTGAATTCCCAGTATCGTGGTTATCCCTTATTTCTTCCTCTTCCCCCCCTCTCTTTTCCCTCTCTTCTCCTCTCCCTCTCTTTTTTCCCTCTCCTCCACTCACTACTTGTCCCTGTTTTTTGTATTAAGTCGCTGGTCCTTGAGGTGGTGAAGGTCACTGTTCCTTGAGGTGGTGGGGGTGGAGGTCGCTGTTCCTTGAGGTGGTGGTGGTGGTAGGGGTCGCTGTTCCTTGAGGTGGTGGTGGTGGAAGTCGCTGTTCCTTGAGGTGGTGGATGTCGTTCCTGAAGTGGTGGTGGTGGAGGTCGCTGCCTGAGATGGTAGTGGTGGAGGTCACTGCTCCTTGAGGTGGTAGTGGTGGAGGCCGCTGCTCCTTGAGGTGGTAGTGGTAGAGGCCGCTGCTCCTTGAGGTGGTGATGGTGGAGGTCGCTGCGCCTTGAGATGGTAGTGGAGGTCGCTGCTCCTGAGGTAGTAGTGGTGGATGTCGCTGCTCCTTGAGGTGGTAGTGATGAGGTCGCTGCTCCTTGGAGATAGTAGTGGTGGAGGTCGCTGCTCCTTGAGGTGGTAGTGGTGGAGGTCGCTGCCCCTTGAGGTGGTAGTGGTGGAGGTCGCTGCCCTTGAGATGGTAGTGGTGGAGGTCGCTGCTCTTGAGGTGGTAGTGGTGGAGGTCGCTGCCCTTGAGGTGGTAGTGGTGGAGGTCGCTGGAGGTGGTGAGTGGTGGAGTCGCGCAGTGTTGCTTGAGGTGGTAGTGGTGGAGGTCGCTGCCTCCTGCTGAGGTGGTAGTGGTGAGGTCGCTGCTCCTTGAGGTGGTAGGGGCGGAGGTCGCTGCCCCTTGAGGTGGTAGTGGTGGAGGTCGCTGCTCCTTGAGGTGGTAGTGGTGGAGGTCGCTGCTCCTTGAGGTGGTAGTGGTGGAGGTCGCTGCTCCTTGAGGTGGTAGTGGTGGAGGTCGCTGCCCCTTGAGGTGGTAGTGGGGAGGTCGCTGCCCCTGAGGTGGTAGTGGAGGTCGCTGCCCTTGAGGTGGTAGTGGTGGAGGTCGCTGCTCCTTGAGGTGGTAGTGGTGGAGGTCGCTGCTCTTGGTGGTGGAGCTGTAGAGATGAGACACAAGCTTTTCCACCTAGATGATAATATTAACCAGACGCTGCAGCAAACATTTCCAGAAAACCTGTTGATGTCGCTTTGGATGCTTTCCAGGACGTCTTGACCTCCAGCCAAGACGTATGCACACTGGTAAGGAGTTCCAGGAAGGTGTGTTGTCCGCCGCTTGACTTTCATCTCGTTAAAGGATTTTTTTGTGAGCCCTCTTGAACCATCAGTAGCTCTCATGAGTTTTTCATGAATCATTCTGGCTGGCAGGTCAACAGACCCCTGCCAGTTTAATGGACCCTCCAGTCTTAACGGACCTCGAGTCCTAATGGGTCCTCCAGTCCTAATGGGCCCTCCAGCTTCGTGGATCCCAGTATTAATGGGGTCCCTGTCTTAATAAGCCCCAGCCTTAATGAGTTCTTGTTTTAATGGAGTCACAGTTTTAATGAACCCCAGTTTTAAAGGGTCCTAGTCTTAATGTGTCCCAGTCTTAATGAGCCACAGTCTTAATACGACCCAGTTACAATTGTCCTAACCTAATCATTAGGAGTGGTTATTAGTGTAGGGCTCTATTGATATTAGCACCTATTAGGACTAGGACCAATTAGGTTCTGGTTCTCCTTGACTTGGCCCCAGTTTTAATAGGTTAGGTTGAGCCTCTATAAGGACTGAATCCAATTTAACTTGTCTCTATCTTCCCGAAGTCTGGAACAGTTGGTACCACTGGTGTCTGACCTTTACTAAACACAGGTTACACTAACACCGCCATGTTGTACAGCTAAAGAATGACTCTTATTTGGACCATTTAAAAAGCGCCAGTACATGCAGAAGGTGGACTTTTATTCTCCAGGCGTAGTTTTCACAAGTGTCTTTTAGAACTGAGGGCAGATAAGCGAACATTCATCTATTATTACATCCTTATATAAAACGTATCATCACAACCAGATCGGAACAGCAGGGGCTGTTGACTTCTGTTGACTGTCGCTGTTCGATCTTTAGTTTAACCTTTAGTCTCCATACCAAGAATAATCAACGTAACTACAGGCAGAAATTGGGCTTAAGTTCGCTTGGTGTAACTATCGTATTGAGCATCTCATTAACAGGATGAAAAGGGAACGTCTGGCGGTGTTGATTGCTCGTGCTGGGATTCACCAAAGACCCGACCACTTTTTATCCTCCGTCTCCCCACCCCTCCCCACTCCCCATGAGCATCATTATCAAGGGCCTCTCATGACTCCCCACGTATCTTATGAGCTTCCAGGAACACACTCAATGGGGCGCGCTGAAACAAACTGAAGCCCTACTACTGAGACTTTACTGAAGCTCTGATGACGTTAATTTGAACTATAGTGAAGCGTACAGAAAGCCCATGAAAGCCACATTGAGACGACAAATTGAAACCTTGATGGAATGCACTGAAACCCCAATTGAAGCACATTGAAACCCGACTGTAACAAACTGGAGTCCTACTGAAGACCATAAAACCCATTAATGCCCAGTAAAACCCATTGAAACCCACTGAAACTCATTGAAACCCACTAAAACCCATTGAAACCATAAAACTCATTGAAACTCACTGAAACCTATTAAAAGCCACTGAAACCCATTGAAACCCACTGAAACCCATTGAAACCTACTAAAACCCATTGGAACCCATTGAAACCCACTAAAGCCCATTGAAGCCTACTGGCAACTCTACGGCTGTTGTACTCACCCCCGAATTTCCGAGAAGTGCCCCACAGTTGGTCATGGAACTTCTGGGAACATGAAACCAGACAACGAAGAGTCTCTCCCACACACACATCCTAAGACACATATTACTAGACCTAGAAATAATGTAATTGAAATATTTATGTAAATTAAGGTCTACTTTTTGTGTCTTTGCGTCCAAGGAGTAGGTGGAGATTCTCAAAAGTTCGTAAGTTAAATTTTCAACCTTTAAAACCTACGACACAAAGGCGTATTCTGATCCATACTTTAACTTCTCCTCTTAAGTTAACAGGTCAAAAGGGTATATAACTGAATTGATTTAAACTACAACACTAAGATGAATTCTGAGAGATTTTTACGATAAATTTTCCTGTTAAGTGAAATTCTGAATAATTATTTGTCTTTATTTATCTACGACAATAAATTTCTGGTCAACTTGGTGTCGGAATCATGTTGAAATTCCTCACTGTTAGATGGACGCGTTTCTCTGAGCCTGAGGATGACTTATGTTGTACCCTGTAGGTTTGGGATACGTCTGGTGGTGGTGGTGGTGGTTAGTGTGGTGGTGGTGGCGGTGGTGGGTGGTGCTGGTGGTGGTGGTGGTGGCGGTGGTGGTCAGTGTGGTGGTGTGGGTGTGTGGTGGTGGTGGTGGTGGTGGTGGGGTGTGTTGGTGGTGGTGGTGGGTGTGGTGGTAGTGGTGGTGGGTGTGGTGCTGGTGGTGGTGGTTAGTGTGGGGGTGGTGGGTGGTGCTGGTGGTGGTGGCGGTGGTGGTTAGTGTGGTGGTGGTGGGTGTGTTGGTGGTGGTGGTAGGTGGTGGCAGTGGTGGTGGGTGTGGTGCTGGTGGTGGTGGTGGTGCGGGGTATGTGGGGTGGTGGGTGTGGTGGTGGTGGTGGTGGTGGTGGTAGGTGTGGTGGTGGTGGGGTGGTGGTGGTGGTGGTGGTGGTGGTGGGTGTGCTGGGTGGTGGTGGTGGGTGTGGTGGTAGTGGTGGTGGGTGTGGTGCTGGGTGGTGGTGGTGGTTAGTGTGGGGGTGGTGGGGTGGTGGTGGTGGTGTGGTGGTGGTGGTGGTGGTGGTAGGTGGTGGTGGTGGGTGGTGCTGGTGGTGATGGTAGGTGGTGGTGGTGGTGGTGGTGGTGGTGGTGGTGGTGGTGGTGGTGGTGGTGGTAGATGGTGGTGGTGGTAGGTGTGGTGGTGGTGGGTGTGGTGGTGGTGGTGGTGGTGGTGGTGTGGTGGTGGGTGGTGGTAGCGGTGGCGGCGGCGACGGCGGCATGTAAGTGAAGGGATCACACACACACACACACACACACACACACACACACACACACACACACACACACACACACACACACACACACACACACACACACTAAATGTCTTACCTAATCTCATGCACAGTTACGCAACACAAAACGAATTAAAGTTCATAGGAGGGAGGCTATGGACTCAGGAAGGCTGATGGAGTTAGGGAGGCTGGACTGAGGATGAATGCAGGAGATTAGGGAGGGCGGGCTGCTGGGGAGGGAGTTAGGGAAGGTAGGGAAGGAGGCGGGTGCGGGGAGGAGTTAGGAAGGTGGGGAAGGAGGGCGGGGTGCTGGGGAGGTAGGAAGGAAGGAGGCCGGGGTGCTGGGGAGGAAGAGTGAAGGTAGGGGAAGGAGGGGTGCTGGGGAGGAATTTAGGAAGGTAGGGAAGGAGGGCGGTGCTGGGGAGGGAGTTAGGAAGGTAGGGAAGGAGGGCGGTGCTGGGGAGGAAGTTAGGAAGGTAAGGAAGGAGGGCGGGTGCTGGGGAGGAAGTTAGAAGGTGGGGAAGGAGGGCGGGGTGCCGGGGAGGAGTTAGGAAGGTGGGGAAGGAGGGCGGGGTGCTGGGGAGGGAGTTAGAGGAGGGAAGGAGGGCGGGTGCAGAGGATTAGAAGGTGGAAGGAGGGCGGGGTGCTGGGGAGGAAGTAAGGAAGGTAGGGAAGGAGGCCGGGGTGCTGGGGAGGAAGTTAGGAAGGTAGGAAGGAGGAGGGGTGCTGAGGAAGGGGAAGAGAGGGAAGGAGGGCGGGGTGCTGGGGAGGAGTTAGGGAAGGTAGGGAAGGAGGGAGGGGTGCTGGGAGGAAGTTAGGGGAAGGTAGAAGGACGGCGGGTGCTGGGGAGGAAGTTAGGAAGGTGGGGAAGGAGGATGGGGTGCCAGGAGGGAGTTAGGAAGGTGGGGAAGGAGGGCGGGGTGCTGGGGAGGAGTTAGGAAGGAGGGAAGGATAGGGGTGCCAGAGGAGTTAGGAAGGTGGGGAAGAGGGCGGGTGCTGGGGAGGAAGTTAGAAGGTAGGGAAGGAGGGCGGCTGGGGAGGAAGTTAGGGAGTAGGGAAGGAGGGCGGGTGCTGGGAGGAGAGGGAAGAGGGAAGGAGGAGGGGTGCTGGGGAGGAGTTAGGAAGGTAGGGAAGGAGGGCGGTGCCAGAGGAAGTAAGAAGGTAGGGAAGGAGGGCGGGTGCTGGGGAGGAAGTTAGGAAGGTAGGGAAGGAGGGCGGGTGCTGGGGAGGATTAGGAAGGTAGGAAGGAGGGCGGGGTGCTGGGGGAGGAAGTTAGGAAGGTATGGAAGGAGGGCGGGGGTGCTGGGAGGAAGAGGAAGGTGGGGAAGGAGGCGGGTGCTGGGGAGGAGTTAGGAAGGTGGGGAAGGAGGGCGGGGTGGCTGGGAGGGAGTTAGGAAGGTAGGGAAGGAGGGCGGGGTGCTGGGAGGAGAGAAGGGGGAGGGAGCTGGGGAGGAAGAGAAGAGTAGGGGAAGGAGGGCGGGTGCTGGGGAGGAGTTAAGGAAGGTGGGGAAGGAGGGCGGCGAGGAAGGTGAAGAGGGCGGGTGCCAGAGGGAGTTAGGGAAGGTGGGGAAGGAGGGCGGGTGCTGGGAGGAAGTAGGAAGGTGGGGAAGGAGGGCGGGTCGCTGGGGAGGAGCTAGAAGGTGGGAAGGAGGGAGTGGCTGGGAGGGAGTTAGAAGGTGGGAAGGAGGAAGGGTGCTGGGGAGGATAGGAAGGTAGGGAAGGAGGAGGTCGGGATGAAGCTGAGAAGGTAGGGAAGGAGGGCGGGTTAGGATGAAGGAATGAGGGCGGGTGCTGGGGAGGGAGTTAGGAAGTGGTGGGGAAGGAGGGCGGGGTGCTGGGGAGGGGTTAGGAAGGGAAGGGGAAGGGGTGCTGGGGAGGGAGTTAGGAAGGTGGGGAAGGAGGGCGGGGCTGCTGGGGATGAAGTAGGAAGGTAGGAAGGAGGGCGGGGTGCCTGGGAGGAAGAGGAAGGTGGGGAAGGAGGCGGGTGCTGGGGAGGGAGTTAGGAAGGTGGGGAAGGAGGGAGCGGTGCTGGGGAGGAAGTTAGGGAAGGAAGGAGGGCGGGGTGCTGGGAAGGAGTTAGGAAGGTAGGGAAGGAGGGAGGGTGCTGGGGAGGGAGTTAGGAAGGTAGGGAAGGAGGCGGGTGCTGGGGAGGAAGGAAGGTAGGAAGGAGGGGGGGGTGCTGGGGAGGGAGTTAGGGAAGGTGGGAAGGAGGGCGGGTGTTGGGGAGGGAGTTGAAGGTAGGAAGGAGGGCGGGGTGCTGGGAGGGAGTTAGAAGGTGGGGAAGGAGGCGGGGTGCTGGGGAGGAATTAGGAAGGTGGGGAAGGAGTGGCGGGGTGCCAGAAGGAGTTAGGAAGGTAGGGAAGGAGGGTGGGGTGCTGGGGAGGAAGAGAAGGAGGGAAGGAGGGCGGGTGCTGGGGAGGGAGTTAGGAAGGTGGAAGGAGGGCGGTGCTGGGGGAGGGAGTTAGGAAGGTAGGGAAGGAGGAGGGGTGCCTGGGAGGAAGAGGAAGGTAGGGAAGGAGGGCGGGTGCTTGGGAGGAGTTAGGAAGGTAGGGAAGGAGGGCGGGTGCTGGGGAGGGAGTTAGGAAGGTAGGGAAGGAGGGCGGGTGCTGGGGAGGGAGTTAGAAGGTGGGGAAGGAAGGCAAGGGCTAGGGAGGAATTAGGAAGGTGGGAAGGAGGGCAGCTGGGGGAGGGAGAAGGGTAGGGAAGGAGGGTGGGTGCTGGGGAGGAAGTTAGGAAGGTAGGGAAAGAGGCGGGGTGCTGGGGAGGAGTTAGGGATGAGGGAAGGAGTGGCGGGGTGCTGGGGAGGAGTTAGAAGGTGGGGAAGGAGGGCGGGTGCTGGGAGGAAGTTAGGAAGGCGGGGAAGGAGGGCGGGGTGCTGGGGAGGGAGTTAGAAGGTAGGGAAGGAGGGCAGGGTGCTGGGGAGGAAGGGAAGGGTGAAGAGAGGGAAGGAGGGCGGGTGCTGGGGAGGGAGTTAGGAAGGAAGGAGGTGGAGGCCAGGAGGGAGTTAGGAGGCTGGGAGGGAAGGAGGGCGGGGTGCTGGGGAGGGAGTTAGAAGGTGGGAAGGAGGGCGGGTGCTGGGAGGGAGTAAGCAAGGTGGGGAAGGAGGGCGGGGTGGGGAGGGAGTTAGGAAGGTAGGGAAGGAGGGCGGGTGCTGGGGAGGAGTTAGGAAGGTGGGGAAGGAGGGCGGGGTGCTAGGGAGGGAATTAGGAAGGTGGGGAAGGAGGGCAGGGCTGGGAGGGAGTTAGAAGGTAGGAGGAGGGCGGGGTGCTGGGGAGGAGTTAGGGAAGGTGGGGAAGGAGGGCGGGTGCCAGGAGGGAGTTAAGAAGGTGGGGAAGGAGGGCGGGGTGCTGGGGAGGGAGTTAGGAAGGGAAGGAGGGCAGGGTGCTGGGGAGGAAGTTAGGAAGGTGTGAAGGTAGGGAAGGAGGGCGGGTGCTGGGGAGGAGTTAGGAAGGTGGGGAAGGAGGGTGGAGGCTGGGAGGGAGTTAGGAAGGTGGGGGGAAGGAGGGCGGGTGCTGGGGAGGGTGTTAGGAAGGTAGGGAAGGAGGGCGGGTGCTGGGAGGGAGTTAGGAAGGTGGGGGAAGGAGGGCGGGCTGCTGGGGAGAAGTAGGAAGGTAGGAAGGAGGCGGGTGCTGGGGAGGGAGTTAGAAGGTAGGAAAGGAGGGCGGGGTGCTGGGGAGGGAGTTAGAAGGTAGGGAAGGAGGGCGAGGTGCTGGGGAGGGAGTTAGGAAGGGAAGGTAGGGAAGGAGGGCGGGGTGCTGGGGATGCAGAGGGAGTTAGGAGGTGAGGGGGATTAGACAGGGTGAGGGAGTTAGGGGAGGGTGAGGAGCGTGAGACAGAGGAGGAGTAGGGAAGGAGGGAGCGTGAGACAGAGGAGGGAGTTAGGGAGGTGGAGGGAGCGTGGGAGACAGGAGGGAGTTAGGGGAAGGTGAGGGAGCGTGAGACAGAGGAGGGAGTTAGGGCTGGGTGAGGGGAGATGTGGGAGGGTGAGGGAAGGAGGGAGGTTGGGGACTTAGGAGGGTGACACAGGGTAACACAAGGTGAGTTTGGGTGACACAGGGTGGCACAGAGTAACACAGGGTGATACAGGGTGAGGCAGGGTGACACAGGGTAACACAAGGGGACAAGGGTAACACAGGGTGACATAGGGTGAGGCAGGGTAACACTAAGGGACACAGCAACACAAGGTGACACAGGGTAACACAGGGTAACACAGGGTAACGCTAAGGGACACAGTAACACAGGGTGACACAGGGTAACACAAGGTTACACACGGTGACACAGGGTAAAACTAGGGGACACAGTAACACAGGGGTGACACAGGGTAACACAAGGTGACACAAGGTGACACAGGGTAACACAGGGTGAGGCAGGGTGAGGTAGGGTGACATCCCAGACATTTATTGATCAGATCGTCCGTCAGTCAGGTTGAGGAAGATGCTCCTCATTATCCAGCTCTGAGACACCTTCCTGGAACCCTGGGAGGCGCTCAGTGGGGTGAGGGGAGCTGGGGAGAGTGAAGAGGGGAGGTGAGTTAATTAGAGTTTGGAAGGGGTAGAGATGCTAGGGATTATGTGGGAGAGGAGGGGAGCCAAGATGAGGGAAGGGGAGGGATGTTAGAAGAGCGTGGGAGAGGGAGAGAGGTGAGCTTGAAAGTGTGTAGGAGGAGGAGAAGGAAGGTAGGTAAGGAGAGGGAGAGAGAAAGGGAGAGTAGGAGAGAGAGAGAGAGAAGGGGAGTGGTAGGTGTAATAATACGGCTGTAATCTTCACAGTGTCTGTCCTCACTCTTATTATTAAATGTCATCTGTGAGGAGGTAAGGGAGAGGAGGGAGAGGGAATTGTGGAGAGAGGGAGGGCGGAAGAGGAGGGAGAGTAGGAATTGTGGGAGAGAGGGAGGGGCGGAAGAGGAGGGAGAGTAGGAATTGGAGAGAGGAGGGGCAAGAGGAGGGAGAGAATAGAGAGAGGGAAGAGGAGGGAGAGAGAATGTGGAGAGAGGAGGGGGAGAATGCTGAATGAGCTGTGAAATGCATTGGGAAGGGATAGGTATATAGAGATGGGAGAATAGGGAAGATTGGAAAGGGAGGAATAGGTAGAAAGAGTGGAAGAGAGGAGGGAGAAGAGGAGAAGGAGAGGGAAGGGAGTAGTAAGTGGGGGAGATAAGGGAGTTTGGACGGGGAAGGGAGATATGGAGATTGGGGGAGATTAGAATATGGGGAAGAGGGGGAGGATGAAAGGGGAGAGGAGAGGAGGTGAGGAAAGAGAGGTGGGGAGATAGTGAGAGAAGGAGAAGAAATATGTTGAGTGTTCCAGAGACTGTGTAGGAGGGGAGAAGGGGAGATAAAGAGAGGCGGGGAGTGTGTGTTAGGGTGAGAAAAGGTGGGAGAGTGGTATGGAGGAGGAGAGGCGAGAGAAGAATGTGTGAGGGAGTGGAGGAAGAGGTGTTACGGTTTCGAGACAAGAGAACTGAGGAGTTTATGAGACAGAAATAGAGAGAATTTGAGAGATAGAAAGAAAGAGAGAACAGGAGTAAGGAATAACTGAGGAGAGAGGAGGGGGAGGGTGAAATGGGGTGATTACGTAAGTAGAGAGAGAGGGATAATTGAGGAGAGTGTGGAGGAGTGGAGGAAGAGTTAAGGAGAGTGAGAGATAGAGGAAGGAAAAACTCGGTGAAAACGAGATTATGAGAGAGAGAGAGAGAGAATGACGACTCCTCTCAACTGTCTGGGGGGAGGGATTTTGCGACGGTCCACCCACGGTAGTCTTTGAGTGAGAGAGAGAGAGAGAGAGAGAGAGAGAGAGATAAACTGATAAATAGAGAAAGAGGAAGACAAAAGAGATACAACGATAAACTGAAGAGAGAGAGAGAGAGAGAGAGAGAGAGAGAGAGAGAGAGAGAGAGAGAGGTATATAGGGGACAGTTCATGAAGGTGGTTGAAGAAGTTAGGTGATGGTGTTGACAACCTGTATAGTCTTCTCCTCCTCCTCCACCATTGATCCCCTCCTCTTCCTCCCTTACACGAGGTCTTCTCCCCTCCAGTTGAGAGGACGGTGTTGTTGACGTTGGCTGAGGCCTATTGGAGTGGCGGCTCACTTGGAAGGTCTCTTTATATTTCTTGCTTTGTATCAATTTGTTTATATACAGTGTAATTGTTCATCTCTAACTATACACTAGTTTATCACGTCTCTCTTAATCACTATGTTTATCTCTCTTTCGCTATGTATGTTCATCTATCTATCATTTTGTCTCTCTCTTATCTATCTACCTGTTGGTCTCTATCTCCTGTAATTATTCGAGAAAGCGAAAGAGAATAATTATTAGAAAGATTAAGGAAAGTAAATAAAGAGGAGGAAATGGAGAAGGAAGAAGAGGAAGAGTAAAAATAGAAAGAGAGGAGATGGGAGAGAGAATAAAAATAAAAGTAAGTAAGGGCAAGAGAGAGATAAAAGAGGGCACAGAAGAAAAAGATGATAAATATAAGGACGGTGATCAAAGTGAAACAGTGTGTCATAATCCCGTAGGCTAATTATATTTTTTTTAGTTACCCCTTCACGTTTTCTAATGACTGAATACAAACACTGAAAGAAGGAAATTAAGAGAGAGAGAGAGAGAGAGAGAGAGAGAGAGAGAGAGAGAGAGAGAGAGAGAGAGAGAGATTCTTATTCAGTAAAATCGTCATACACGTTGGTTAACTATGTACAGTACCGTATATAAACAACGAAGGTAAACAAACAATGGTTAAAAGTAAATCGACTCATTGTAAGATTAGATAGATAGATCGGCAGCGTGACCATTAGACCACCTTTGCTTACCTAGTGTTCTCACCTGTCCACTTAGATGGTAGTTATCCTCGTTACTGAACATTATCCAGAGTTGTTTAATCAATATTGTCCTCACTCCTGACAGTTTCTAACCGCCTACCATTGTCGTTACCGTAATTATTAAGACTGTCGGTTGATTTCACGTTTCTTATCCGTAGAATAGTTTTAGATCAACCTTTAGAAACATGATACTCTCTCTTGAAACTGCGTTGAGCTCACACCAAAGAGTTCATAGCTAAACATCATACCAAAATCTTTATTCGTTGCTTAAATGCACAAACATATACTTACAAACACAAAACATAAACAAACAAGCACATATTTAACTCTCATGTCTTTTCCTCATGTTCCTCCTCCTTCCCTCCTCTTCTATTTTCCTCCGTCGATCTTCTTCCTCCATCCTCCCCCTTCATCCTTCTTCCTTTCTATCCCTCCTATCTTCCTCCATCATTTCCCTCTATCCCTCCCTCCCTCCCTTTCCTCCTTCTTTCTCCTTCCTCCCTTCCTCTATCTTGTCTTCCCGTCTTCACTTTCCCTTCCCTCCCTCCCTCCCTTTCCTCTTTTTCTCCACCCTCCCTCCTTTCCCACCTCTGTCCTTCTTTCTTCATGTCCCTCCCTCCTTCGTTCCCTCTTTCTCCTCCTCAGTTCTCTACCTCCCCCCTTTAGTCCTTCCCTCCTCCACCCCCTTCCATTGCATTATTAGAGTGACCTTTAAATTCCTTTATAAGATGGTGACGTCAGAATACCGTCATTACGTTAGTGTATTATGGGTAATGGTGGAGGGAAGGAGGGAGGGAGGGGGTGACGGGGGAATAGAGGCTGAGAAGTAAACAAAGAAAGTGAAGAGAAGCATAGAATAACGTCTCTCTCTCTCTCTCTCTCTCTCTCTCTCTCCTTTATCACTTTAAAAATAAATTATGATACTTCTTGAACAATGAGTTAGTTATATCAGTTTTAATGAACTGTGGTGACATGCCAAAGGTCGTCACGGCAACATTACTGCTATGTTCTTTTGTGGGATGAGGTGAGAGAAGCGATCTATTGTGGAGGGAGGTACTGGCAATGGTGAAGGGAAGTACTGGAGGGAGGTACTGGCTATGGTGGAGGGAGGTACTGGTTGTGGTGGAAGGAGGTACTGGCTGTGGTGGTGGAGGGAAGTACTGAAAGGTTGTACTGGCTATGGTGGAGGGAAGTACTGATGAAAGGAAGTACTGGATTCATGTACTGTCTGTAGTGTACATAGCTACTGAACGATCCATTGCATCACAAGTGTTCACCAGATATCAAACTCTGCCATCCAACTTGTTAAGGAATCAGGATGGAGGGTCAAACCATCCGGAATAGAAACGCGTAAACTAAACTAAGTCACCCTTGAGACATAAATAATCTCACTCAACCTCCAGCTTCAAGAAGTGGGAATAATACGTCCTAGTGCAGCTCCTTAACACGGGTCTTGAAGGGATTATCACGGTGGATTGAATTTCCGCCAACCCGCCGACATTAAGAGACCGCCTGGCTTATGGTGATATGGACAGGAAATCTCCACCTTGCACCAGGACCTATAGGCACGAGCAGGGTCAGGTTAGGTTAGGTTAGGTTAAGTTAGGTACAGCGACTAAAACCTCAATGGGATTGGTTGTGCTGTGTGGAATATATATGCCCTGGACCAGTAAATTTACCCCGCCTAAAACATGTTACCGAAAATGACTCTCGTAACAAATTGTTGTGTGGAGCAATTTAACACTCGCCTAACACAGCTCACTGCCGTTACATACCACGTAGATATTATAGTGTATGGCAGATGTTTATGTGTGTGTGTGTGTGTGTGTGTGTGTGTGTGTGTGTGTGTATGTGTGTGTGTGTGTGTGTGTATGTGTGTGTGTGTGTGTGTGTGTGTGTGTGTGGGATGACGTTGTAGAAGGTAGGGGTACAACCTAGGCGTATGGTGTATGTATGTGGCATGAAAGTGAGTGTGGGGTAGGGTGTAAGGGTAGTAGGGTATCCTCACCTAACATTCCCTACCCTCGTCCTCCCTACTCCTACCCTCCCCTATCCTCCTACTCCGCCCTCCACCACCCTGCTTTCTTAGTCTATTCAAGTCTCCTTTTTGTTACAGCAGCTAGAAAAACAAACAAATTTGTAAACATCATTCCAGGGTGTTTTAGAAGGAGGAGGATGAGGAAGAGAGAAAAGGAGGGTGAAGGAAGGGAAGGAGGAGGAGGATGAGGGTGGGAGAAGGAGGAAGAAGTGAGGGAAGGGAAGGAGGAAGATGAGATAGGGAGGGAAGGAGGAGAAGAAGGAAGGTAGGGTGGGAGAAGGAGGACGTGGAAGCGAGGGAAGGAGGAGGATGAAGGGAGGGAAGGAAAAACGACGAGATAGGAAGGAAAGGAGGAAGCGGAAGAAGGGGTGAAGGAGGAAGAAAGGAAGGATGGGAGAAAAGAGAGGGAGGGAGGAGAAGGAAAAGGAAGAAGGAGGAAGGGAGGGAAGGAAGAGGAGGAGGAGGTACACAAGACATTCTCGCCGTCATTAAAGACTTTTTTCAGAAGTAAACAAGTTACTTTTTTGTAAATAATCACAATGTCACGGCGACCACGGCTCTCTTTCTTTTTCTCTCTCTTCATTTTTGGTATATATTCATTTCTCTCTCTCTCTCTCTCTCATTAGGATGTCTCATCATTTCTTGGTATATATTAATTTATCCCCTCTCTTTCCACACACACACACACACACACACACACACACACACACACACACACACACACACACACTCTACATCCTTGACCACCTCCCTTGGCCATGTTCGGCCCCACTTCTCAATTCCCTCTCCCCAACCCATCCTCACCACCGGGATATCTACATAATCAAAAGTGACAATTTCGTTTCGGAAAGAAGTGGGATTAGTGTTGAACATTGATGAACAGTGTTTAAGACAGTGAATTCAGCACTAGACAGTACCGGTGAGAGCCGTGACTCACCAGTGGGATAAGCACCCCTGAGAACTGACCACCATCTTCTGACCAGGAGGTGCTAATCCGTCCACCCTGGGAACAACAGTGGGTCGGCTTCACACCTGAATGGGAGATAACACAACACCACCAATCAGAGTGATGTACTGTGACACCACCCCACACCACCCGGTGCCTCCATGTCCACGTGAGGTCCCTCATGTTAACACCTACGGACGAGTTACTACACCACGTGAACACCACACCACCCGGTGCCTCCATGACCACGTGAGGTCCTTCATGTTAACACCTACGGACGAGTTACTGCACCACGTGAACACCACACCACCCGGTGTCCCCATGACCACGTGAGGTCATTCATGTTAACACCTACGGACGAGTTACTGCAACACGTGAACATCACACCACCCGGTGTCCCCATGACCACGTGAGGTCCTTCATGTTAGCACCTACGGACGAGTTACTACAACACGTGAACATCACACCACCCGGTGTCCCCATGACCACGTGAGGTCCTTCATATCAACTTCTGAGGACGAGTCACTGCACCACGTGAACACCACACCACCCGGTGTCCCCATGACCACGTGAGATCCTTCATAACAACACTCGAGGACGAGTCACTACACCACGTGAACACCACACCACCCAATGTCTCCATGACCACGTGAGGTCCTTCATATTAACACCCGAGGACGAGTTACTACACCACGTGAACACCACACCACCTGGTGTCTCCATGACCAGCCCAGGCCCGGGCCATCAACTGTAAACTATAATAATTTGTATATTCAATTACTGTTCCTTCTCCTTTCAGTAATGAAAGCTTTTGTTAAACGACCCACCCACCCCCATGTCTTTGTATGTAATAAGTCATTTTTGTCCATTCTATATTATCAGCCGTCGGGCTGCAGAACTTTTTCAATAAACCGTTAATTAATATTATTATTATTATTATTATTATTATTATTATTATTATTATTATTATTATTTACACTACCTCACAAAAGCAATTCCTTCCCTAAGAAACACAAACAACACCTGATAATCCTACATCTTTAATCAATTATTAATTAACACGCCTGTGTAACATTTCCCCCTACAACCAACAGACACATACATATTTGGACTCCTTACCTGTCTTATCTGTGCTGATAGAGAGATTCGGTCATTGCCTTTTGACTTCCAGGTTAAAGAAGAAAAAATGGACCTATGATGAGCGTCTTTTCCAGCAAATAGCCGATTGTTACCTGGAATTCCTATTGTTGTCTTCCAGGAGGCGTCAAGACGTTTCCCAAAGACGTGTGACTTGCAGGACCCGCTGATGGCATTGAGACGCCGTGACGTAGGCAAATAGTGAGTGTGTGTCGGTATTCATAGTGAAAAGGGCATCGCCTTCCCTCCTTCCTTCCCTCCCTCCCCCCCTCCCCATTTACCTGTCTGCTTACCCATCTACTTGCCTTATTCCCTTACCCTCACGCCCCTAGCTTCATCTTTCTTCCCCTCCCCTTCCCTAGCTTCATATTCCTTCCCCTACCCTCCCCTAGCTTCATATTCCTTCCCCTACCCTCCCCTAGTTTCATGTTCCTTCCCCTACCCTCCTTTAGCTTCACCTTCCCTCCCTAGCTTCATCTTCCTTCCCCTTCCTCCCCCTAGCTTCATATTCCTTCCCCTACTGTCCCCTAGCTTTCTCTTCCTTCCCCTTCCCTCCCCTAGCTTCATCTTCCTTCCCCTACCCTCCCCTAGCTTCATCCTTCCCTACTGTCCCCTTAGCTTTCTTTCCTTCCCCTACCCTCCCCTAACCTCCTTCCTTCCCCTACCCTCCCCTAACCTCACCTTCCTTCCCCTACCTTCCCTAACCTCACCTTCTTTCCCTCCCCCAACCTCCACCTTCCCCTCCCCTACCCCTCCCCCTAACCTCACCTTCCTTCTTCTACCTTCCCTAACCTCACCTTTCCCCTACCCTCCCCCAACCTCACCTTCCCTCCCCTACCTCCCCTAACCTCACCTTCTTCTTCTACCTTCCCCTGCCCCTACCAACCTCACCTTCCCCCCTACCCTCCCCTAACCTCCTACCTTCTCCTAACCTCACCTTCTTTCCCCTACCCTCCCTAACCTCACCTTCCCTCCCCTACCCTCCCTACCTCACCCTTGCCCTACCTCCCCCTAACCTCACCTTCCTTCCCCAACCTCACCTTCCTTCCCCTACCCTCCCTAACCTCACCTTCCTTCCCCCCCCTCCCCCAACCTCACCTTCCCTCCCCTACCCTCCCCTAACCTCACCTTCCTTCTTCTACCTTCCCCTAACCTCACCTTCTTTCCCCTACCCCCAACCTCACCTTCCTCCCCTACCCTCCCTAACCTCACTTTCCTTCCCTACTCTCCCCTAACCTCCCTTCCTTCCCCTACCCTCCCCTAACCTCTTCCTTTCCCCTACCCTCCCCTAACCTCACCTTCCTTTCTACCTCCCCTAACCTCACCTTCCTTCCCTACCTCCTTCCCTACCCTCCCCTAACCTCACCTTCCTTTCCCTACCCTCCCCTAACCTCACCTTCCTTTCCCTACCCTCCCCTAACCCCAAACCTCCCTTCCTTCCCTACCCCCTAACCTCCTTCCTTTCCTTACCCTCCTAACCTCCCTTCCTTCCCCTTCTTCCTTCCCCCCTCCCCTAACCTCACCTTCCTTCCCCTACCTTCCCCTAACCCCACCTTCCTTCCCCTACCCTCCCCCAACCTCTAACCTCACCTTCTTTCCCTTAACCTCACGCCTCTACCATTCGCTCCCTGACTCTAACTCTTCCAACCCCTCCAAACTTTTATGAGTTATGACGCCCCCACCTGTAGTAGTAATAAGGGGAGGATGGAGGCCATTAATAAAAAAAAGCATTAGTAGTAGTAGTAGTAGTAAAATGATAATGATAACAATAATCTTTATTTTGGAAATGTGATTCATAATTATTTAGTAAAAATAGATCAATCAAATGAGAAATGTTAATAAATGTTAGGGCAACATGTACAGTATAGCGAAGTACGGGTTTGTGTAATTGGTATAATATTATTTACCATTATTTGAAAATCGTATAATTATAAAATAAATCATGGGTACCAACTGTAGTTTATACAAGATCGCTTTACTGTAGTCCATCAGTCAGGTGACATCCTTCGGTTTGAGGGTTGGCGACCACGACCCTCCACTACGTAGTCTCGTTCAAGATTCTTCGAACACTGCTGGAGACAGCTGGCAAGTCAAGGCCGTTTGTTATAGTACGTAGTAAAAATTATGAATAAATGTAAAAGTGATCTGTGATTGGTTACTTAGTTCCCCGTTGCTTAATTTAATGGTTGGGCTTTGTTGTTTCGTATTATATTATACTACGTACTATAGTAAACAAACGGCCTTGAGTTGCCAGCTGTCTCCAGCAGTGTTCGAAGAATCTTGAACGAGGCTGTACGTTCATGGGATGTTTTCACCAATTCTTCCGGATGTTGTATTTCTGTGGAAGTCTTAGCTTTTAAAGTCATTCATCCATCCCAGTCCCTGTCTACGCATTAATGTCTACCATCATCTCCTCATTACTGGTGGATAAACTACCAAGGTACCCCACATGAAGCAGAATGGTACGGTAAGAGGTGTACACATTCATGGTAAGGTGTGTGTGTGTGTGTGTGTGTGTAGTACATTTTTGTCTTTCATATAAATAGAAATAAGTATTAATTTTGGGCAACAATTAACACCTTTGCAGAAGATAAGTTAGTGCGGGATGGTTGCTGTGCGTCTCAGGTTATCGTTGGATCTGCGAGCCGCTGACCTTTAGCAGAAAATGTGCCGAGAAAAACACTATGTGGCAACTTTTCATCACTCATAATGAATTGCTGCAAATGTTTTTCGTGTTGTTTTTGGTTGTGGCGGGCATGTCTCCCTGTTACAACGACGAGAGTAAAGTAGTAGTAATAAATATGGAAAGAGTAACAGAGAGGAGAGTAAAAGAGAGTGTGATTTATTCTGGGGAGCTGTGGGGTCGGCGTCAACTAGCGCGGTCTTCCTGGAAACACTAATAACATCAGCGGCTCGAGCAGTGATGCCAGACACCGGAGACCTTGGAACCCTTATACCGCACCTCTTTGGCACGCAATAGTTGCCACACACACACACGACAATATCTGAGTTCGTTACTTCAGTTTGTCTTTTTTTAATATTATAGAGCAGGTCATCATTATTTTCTCGCAATATTTGTATAATAATTGTGCATGTTTCACTCCGGTGTGGCAACCACTTTTAGAGCAAACTGGCTCCTGGGTGACGCGTCTACGTAGGTGGCTGGAAATTTTCCCTTGTTCGACTCAATCATGGAACTGGTGAGGTGGTGAGTGCCGTCTCTCCCACGCTACATGTTATATTTTATGCTCCGGCTTGTACCAGGTCCTGAGTCTTATAAAAGAGTTAACAAGCAGTTTCTTACACTCAGGCCACCAGGTGCACAGCCATACCTGCTGCGTCATGCGTATGTCATAAATTTTGAGGAGAAAGATTTACTCCACTCCGGTTTTCTCAAGGTTATTGGGTAAAAAATTCAATTTGAAAGGAACAATGACCTGAGTTCACACCCACTCATGACGAGACACTAGAACGAGTAAATACTGCAATCCACACCACCTGATCACCACTTGTTTGTTGCTGAATGTTCAAATTCAAACATTTATTGATATATACATCAAAAGGAGCTGGTTAGCATGCCAACTAGCCCGCCCAAAACTACTCTTAACAAGAGTTCTTTAATATTGGCGTGAGATAACCATCACCACGCCTAATAAGCTTTAGAGTAGAAATGACAGTCAACTCCCTAATTCTGTGTATTATGCTCGGGTCATTTAGCTCCTTCCTCGTAATATATATTCTTGTTGTCCTTGGACAACCAAGCACAATCTCATTGGTTCATTCTGAATGGGCTCTAATGGCCTAAGATCTTTTCCTGAGTAAAAAGCTGGAACTGGAGCTGAATAATCAATGATGTTCCTAACTGTACTTAAGTACATAGATCTTAAAACTGGTATACCAACACCATTTCCTCTATTTGACAAAACTTTCAGAGGTTTTAGCCGAGCTGTACATATAGTTTTTGCATATGTAATTTGATCCTTAACATTATTATTTATACTCACAAACATTCCCAGATATTTGTAACTGGATACTTTTTGCAATTTTATTCCATTTAGCCAAAATTATTTTCCATTTACTGCCCTTGACTGAAATTTGGTTTTATTTTCATTAATGACCAGTCCCAAAGAGACACCGAGATACTGCAGCTGATCAATGACTCGAGATATATCTTCCTCATTCTTACATTGGATCAGAATGTCATCAGCATAAATGATTACTTGGGACTCGCCTTGGAATTTGTAACTAGCTATTCTATCCATAACAATATTATAAAGCATAGGGCTAAGAACGCCACCTTGTGGGGTACCCAACCCTAGACTTTTTTCTTCCGATTCATGACCTTGAAACCAGACACTCGCTTTCCTGTTAGTTAAGTAATCTGTAATCCACATCAATAATTTCCCTTTTATACCTTTACTTACAAGACTTTCTAAGATCACTTCCTTTCTTGCCTTATCAAAGGCACTTTTAAGCTCTACAAACAGTCTACAGTTGACATTAGCATTACTAAGACATTTAATCACACAATCTGTAGTGTTTTTACCCTTTAAAAATCCAAACAAATTACTAGACAAGAAACCATCAATTTTATACAATAATCTATTTAATACCATTCGCTCCATCATTTTAGATAGACATGATGTTAAGGATGTGGGTCTATAATCATTATCGCCCTTAGGCACAGGAGGGAATGGGACAACTGGCCGCCGCCATCTGGCCGCAGCTCAACTGGCCGCGGGAAACTCGCCGCGGCCGACTGGCCGCCGCGGACTGGGGGTAAACTGCAAACGCCTATTTTTGCGCTCTCAAAGGTTAGGTTAGGTTAGGTTAGGTTAGGTTAGGTTAGGTTAGGTTAGGTTAGGTTAGGTTAGGTTGTTAACAAAAAGTTCCATATGGCGGCCAATCGGCCGCGGCGAGTTTCCCGCGGCCAGTTGGGCTGCGGCCATATGGCGGCGGCCAGTTGTCCTAGACCCGGCACAGGAACAATGAGTGCCATTTTCCATTTCACTGGCAGTCTTCCATTTTCATATGACAAATTAAAGAGATCTAGAATTGGGTTGTCCTCCATACTTATAGGAAAATTCATAACATCATAGGTTAGACCATCCCTGCCAGGAGCACTAGACTTCCCTTTCTTTACAGCATTCAGAATTTCATCCTTAATAAAAGGAACACAGGTTTCCTCACTTACAGAACTTTGGATATTCACCAACCTTCGCCTCATAGATCTTGAATTCCTCAAGCAAATCTGAACATTACTTGGGAGACACTAATAACTAGATGCGTACGCCCACTTATTCATTAGTTCATTAGCTTTGGCGTTTGGATTGGGATGAACATTAAATTTCTTCTTGACTCCTCTTACCTTATTCACACCATCCCAAACCTGATTCAAAGATTTTGATTGAGCGATCTCTCTCAAAAAACCACTCCAATACATACTTCTTCTGGCTTTCTGATTTACCTCTGTTGTACACCCTGCCACATCAATCAGAGTTTCCCGGTTTTTTTTTTCATTTCTAGGATCTTTACTCCACTTACTATGATATTTCCTCAGTATCTTATTCCACACATTTAACTTGGCTTATTCAAAATGGAATCAATCACTCCTAACAAATCATCATAAAAAATGTTTTCATCTTTAATTCCAAGCTTTTTGTACTCTTTATACCACTCGCCGACTTCTGCTACAAATTCACTAGGTTGGCCTACTGTTATTGTATACCTTTTCCTATTGTTAACATAAAAGATTTTGTTCAAATGAAGCTTCACTTTAATTGCAAAGTGATCACTCAAAAGCGTATCCACAATATCCTAATTTGCATCCGCATCTAACATATTAAAAAAGTCTTGCATAATCAAGTCTACCCCCTTTAACATGTGTCGGCTCACCAGCTCGAAGGACCTTAGCATCTTCTATAGCGTCTAAGATATTTTTCAGAACCATTCCATTGTGATTTTGAGAACCTCTACTGCCAAGATTGTTATGCCTAGCGTTCAAATCACCAATTAGTAAACAATCATCAGCAAAAATAATGTGCGGCAGATCATCAACTGTTAATGAATCAGCATGCACATAAGCATTAATAATGAACAGTGTGGCATCTTGAAGCGTAATACTAACACACAAATACTCGGTACCGTTTATTTTTAGAGCGGAATGAAAAGATGCTGGAATATCATCTTTGATATAAGTCGTCAAACCTCTACAATTTCCAGTCAAATCAGCTGGTAATTCAAAACTTTGATAACCTCTTAGTTGCAAAGATATTCCGTTTGTCCCAACCTCTTGCAAAGCTATGACATCAATACTACTAAAATGACTATATGCATGAAGATCCGTTAACCTTTTTTTTTCAAACTATTAACATTCCAGGAAATTAAGCTGACATTATGATCCATTAGAATAAATTTTCCCCCTCATATTCTTCACTGAAATAAGAACATTCTTTTTGACGTCGTCCCTTGGATTTTCCATATATTCCAAAACAGAGTCAAGAATGCTCGTGAGATCACCAAGCATTTCCTTGTTTACCAAATTCTCTTTAGAAACCGAACCAACTCTATTTCCTAACAGACTGTTATTACTATTTTGCTCTAGATTGCTATCCACAATAACATTATTTGATTCCATCTCTAATGTTTCATTTTCTTTTAAACTATCTTTATTACCCTCAGGACCCGGGTGACGTTTCAGAACGTCCGACAGGCGCGCCCTGGGTGACGTTCAAGAACGTCCCCCTATTTCCCCGCCATTTTTTTTTTAATATTTTTGGAAAAGTTGATTTTTTTCACGATTTAACCCCGCGGGAGGGGGTACTGCCAGCAGCACCCTAACCCGGGGCTTAAGGGTACAACAGCAACATCACTATATGGCACATGATTCACCAAGCATTTCTTGATATCCAATACTGCTTGTTTGAGCTCATCAATCTCCTTAAGGAGTTCTACTAGACATCTCACAAAGACCTTCACTGGCGCTGAACCTTTGATTAGCGCAGTGAGCTGCCGCTTAGGTACTAGTTCTCCATCAAATCTATTTACACGTCTCTTGGCCCAAATAAATCTATCGTCAGCCAACACATCCTCGGGGTCAAGGTAAACAGGATAATCAAAAAGAATGATGTAAAAGAATGATCTTAGTACACTTCCCAATGGACTCCACAGTTAAATATCTACTGTAACTGCTTCCTCATCCTTCACAATCATATAAGGAATATGTTTACCTTCTTTAAAGAGCACTTGATACCCTTGATGGCGCTTAGTGAGTCTAACTGACCACTTTACCTTATCATGAAGATCCAGGCTATTATTCTTGAAGAGTTACTGTCATATAAACCATCAATGAGGTTTACAATCCTGGTACTGATCTTGGTTGAAGAATGACTCACACCATCAATTTTCTTTCTCCTATCCACCAAGTGGGAAATGTTATCTTCACTGCTTGTACCTTCTCTATTCCTCCTTTTATTCTTCTTGTTGCTATTAACAACTTTAAATGGCTCTTGTTCTTCACATTCACTGCTGCTAGACAGCCCCAAATCCGCCAACAGTCCCCCAGCAGTACCCTGGGCTACCTTGCTGTGACTGCTGTATCCACCATCCAATTCCGTCATTGTATTAAACGACCTGCTCGTTGAAGCTCTTCTGCCAGCCATGACCATACGTATCCAGCCAGGGAGGTGTACTGTAGGAGAAAGACCTGCACGTCTGACCAGTACGGCCAGCGTTCCAGAATTGTTGCTGAATGTTACCGAACATTCATACTGAACATTCCTCAATCATTATTGCATAACCTGAAGATTATTGCTAATTGCACCTAAACATTAAACACCCCAATGTTTCCTCAGGAGGCTAAGTTAGGTTAGGTTAGGGTAACATTCGGATAAATAAACTGAATATTTCACCTGACAAAATCATTCTCTAATCAAACAGAATCACACCGAATATCAGAAAATCCCAATGAAAAGAAAACGCCGACCTCAATAATATGTGTAAACTTAAATTAACCAATTACTCTAACCTCCGCAGCGTGTTATTGTGGTGGTGAGATTGTCTTCCTTTTTCCACGGAGTAATTATTTCATGGTGCGATTCCCTGTGGTATGATTTGGTCGTCTAAGGTTACCGTGTCGTGGAACAGAGAACGGGTCTAAATCATTTTGCCTGTTATTATTATTATTATTATTATTATTATTATTATTATTATTATTATTATTTTTAGGTCGTAATACATTTTCTTTTTGAATGAAATAATACAATAACTTTTCCTAATGTTAAATTTTTCGGCAATAAACATTAACTTTGCCAAAATGTTTTCTTTTATGGAAGTAAACATTAAACTTGTCGTATTTTCTTTTTAATCGAAATAAACATCAAAATTCTCATATTCTTTCATTTCATGTAAGTAAAAGTTAGTAAACATTAAATTCCACCAGCTTCTCATGTCCCTCTAATTATCCGACTGCTACTTTCATACGCCGGCGACTCCAAGATTATCAGAATTAGAACTCTGCAAATGAACTTTAATGAACTTTTAGAACATCGATGTTTATGGTGGAGTAAAACTGGCATTATTGTAACCGAACCAGTCATGGAGTGTGGCCAGGCGCTAATCTAACTCAACTCAGTTAACATGATGGATATGACAGCTCCAAGCATCGTGAAGTGAAGCCTAAAGATTATGGACGATTTTTTTGTGTGAGTTGTTGAATATCAAGTGATTTGTTGGTATGTGGTCATTGATTGTGTTTAGTGATTGATGAAGGCAGTAGAGATTATACTTCGAAAATGGCAGTGGGAGGAGTGGTGGTCGTGTAGCAATCTAGCGGAGGATATAGGAAGCTCGTCTCAAAGGCAACATGACGGCTGATAGTGCTGCGCTTATGGAAGTTGTCAACTAATTTCACAAATTCGTAATAATTCCGTAACTTGTTTTTCTTTTTCCAATTTAAACAGGATATGATACTTCTTTATTTAGTGAGCGCTGGAGGCGAAGAGCGGTTATAATGTAATGCTGTTGGGTGCTGTTAATGCTGGTAATACTGTTGGGTCCTGTTAATGTTGTTGGGTGCTGTTAATTCTGTTGGATGTTGGTAATGCTGTTGGGTGTTGTAAATGCTGTTTGGTGTTGTTAAAGCTGTTTGGTGTTGTTAATGCTGTTGGATGTTGTAAATGCTGTTTGGTGTTGTTAATGCTGTTGGGTGCTGTTAATGCTGTTAATATTGTTGGGTCCTGTTAACGCTGCTGAATGCTGTTGGATGCTGTTAATGCTGTTGGGTATTGTTAATGCTGTTAATATTGTTGGGTCCTGTTAACGCTGCTGAATGCTGTTGAAGGCTGTTGGATGCTGTTAATGCTGTTGAGTATTGTTAATGCTGTTGGGTACTATTAATACTGTTGGATACTGTTAATGCTATTGAATGCTGTTAATGCTGTTGAATGACGTTAATGCTGTTGGGTGCTGTTAATGCTGTTAATTCTGGTAATGCTGTTGGGTGCTGTTAATTCTTTTGGGTCCTGTTAATGTTACTGGGTGCTGTTAATGCTGTTGGGTGCTGTTAATGCTGTTGACGTTGGTTAAAAAAAAAGCGTCATACTTGAACTAGAATTTTACACTGTTTTTGTTCTGTCCACCCGAGTCATGATTGATTGATTTCCCTGGAGAGAAGTGATAAGACTTGTCCAGTTAACCTCATGTTTATATGATTCAATCTTGTATGATGAAGGGGAGTCATTATGCTGCCATGAGCCTGAGCGAGCGACGCCCTCATGTTGGGAATTAGCCTGCAGATGATGTTCAGATTTGTGTAGGATAAATATTAATACTGTGTAAGTCTATTTCATCTGTGTTCTTAGATACGTGAAATGTTTTGATATATTTCACATAGATGGATAATTTTTAACACCATGGAAAATCGTGCGGATAAATTTCGTTAGGTTCTTTCTTGCTCTAGGTTAGGTGAGGTTAGTGTTACATTAGGTTAGTGTTACATTAGGTTAGTGTTACATTAGGTTAGTGTTTAATTAGCTTTAGGTTAGGTTAGGTTAGCTTTAGGCTAGATTAGGTTAGCATTTGCATTAGGATGGTTAATCATCTGGTGGAATAAGTTGGTTGTGGTTAATCTTCGGGTAATCCATTTTATTGTCTCTTATACAGTATCTCAGTTTTATACTGATGATTTTTCTCTACCACGTTAAAATCAACCGAGGTGTTTTATGATGTTAGTGAATGTGATAATCCCCGCAAGAAATAAATAAAATAAAAGTACAGATGAGGTGGCAAAGTAAATCTTGTATTTCTGTACAGTATATGTTTACATGTAGGCTGTAGGTAAGATCACTGATACCTACAGTATAATACTCGATCTACTATTTATACTCTTCTCAATTTTTCTCGAAATTTTAATCACAAAAACTTGTTATAGGTCAGTCGCGAGTCTGGTCTACAAGTTTTCACAGACAAGTGCTCTGTAGTGACTTGCATTAATTAAATGATTGTGATAACACTTGTAACTTGATTCATGCTGTCAAAATTACAGGATGACTAGCATGTTGATTCAGTAATAGAATATATATGTGACACATTTGCTGTCTTCGGGTATTATTACCCACTGCCGCTACAGTTCATTGTTACCAAACCTGGCTTGGTAGCGTTATATCTTACAGGGATCTGATTGAGAATATTCCTATATTTAGCAATGGGAGTGTAAGGTCTGCCTTTTTTATTGCATACCATTAGAAACCTTAAATCGACGCCTTGTCAAATTCGGGTTATTGGAAAAATTTGGGAATTATTTGAAAATTACTCAATTTTGCATGGCAGTTTTGTTGAGCCACCCTAAGAAAATCCTGTTTAAAGTGGGTTTATTATATCCTTGTTGTTGTTACATCAGGTGGGACAGTACCTGGGAGATAACATATTCTCTAATAATCTGATGAATGGATAACTTTGAATCACTATGGTAACTGTTCCTTCATCACACCTGATGTTGGTCTATGTTGTAAGGCAGTGGTTCTCAACCTTGTTTGCCCCATGCACCCCTTTCACCATATGTCAGGATGTCATTTCCCCTCCTTTCCAAGATTGTCTGCCTCAAAAAGTGCATTCCAAATAATATGCATATAATACTGAAAATCCTTTATTTTTTCCATATTAGTACATATACATTTACAATTTTACATGGATTATTTTTATAGTGGAGTTTTACAAATTAAATGCCAATTGAAAATGTTGATGGATTTATAAAACTTGAATAAAAGTAAAATAGTTTTTTATTTATTTATAATGAATTACTTAACAGACCAAACTGAAGCATAATGCAATAAACAAAAAATTCAATAGAATACCAGGATATTGTAAATTTGTAATTAATTTTATTCGGATGAAGATTACAGTCAATGAGAAACCTGTGATTGTTTTTTCTTCGCCAATTCTGGGATACGCGGAGGAGTGCTTGAAAGGGCACAACGCAGGTCATTTTCTACCTCTAATCTACTACGTTGCTTCGTTTTAATTTGCAACAGAGTTGAAAAGCCTGACTCACAAAGATATGTCGACACAAACGGAAGCAATGCACGGATAGCTCTTTCTGCCACTTTTGGGTAGGAATCGCACATCAAGGCCAAAATTCTGTGATTGATTTCTCATCGAACATATTTCTTGCTCCCGAATCAGTTTTCCCCCCTGGTTGAGAACCCCTGTTGTAAGGTGTTTATATTGAGCACAATACATGACTGGGGTTACAGGACTGTAAACTGGTCTACTTAGTGTTTACAGGCAGCTGAATTTAGTAAAAAAAGAAAAACTAGTTTCTACTTACAGTTTTGCAGAAAGATTAGCAAAGTTTCTTTCTCCAGTGTGAATAAAATATGCCGTGTATAGCTTTGAAATGTGAAAAAAAAATCACTTAATTATTATATTTTTTCTGCAGAATCATAAGTTTGAATTCCACTACTGCTACCACTCACCCTCAACTTTAAGTGACAAAGATTTATGGGGCCACCAAACACTTAATTAGAAACTGACTCACAGTATGAGAATCAGGACTGGGTTATACATTGGAACACTTACTGGGTGTAGGACAAAATCTCTGTTAGGCACTAAATAAGTACAGTACGGTGTGTTGTGCTGTGAACTAAGGGACCTTGTGTGGTGGCTATCCAACACCCAGCACTCCCCAGGACTAACTCCCAGCTCCAGGCACTCTTCCTAAAGCACCGACTTTACTACAATGGAAACAGTTTGAATTAGAATATTGGAATGTTTTACAGTAGAAGTTTTAGTAATTTTCAATAAAAATGAATATTTTTATCATATACACCTGGCACTTGTAGTTTTAAAATCATCAGTACATCGTTACTGTTGACTTAACTGAAGTTAAGTATCGTTTAGTGCATGAGTTTATCCAGTTGCCCTTTACCAGTGTTATTATGATACAGGATATATGATGCACAACAAATGTGTAAGGGCTGTATGTTATTTATGATATTGCACGAAAGGTTGGGCAGCCACACTTTACCTGGCATGAAGTTGTGTGACCTCTATTGACCTAATATTTAACTTTATAATAAATCTCTCTCTGAATGGGTTAAGTTACAGGTGTGTGTAAAGGTATGGCAGAGTTTAGTGTTACCAAACGAGTACCCTTCACACACACACACACACACACATCCTTGACCACCGAAGGGTCAAGACGTACCTGGCGCTCCTCTCGGAGCAGCCAGGTCAACTGTTAAGTTGGCCCATACCAACCCCCTCCCCTGAACCCTCCTCCCCACCGGAATATCAACAAGTTCTCGCCAGAAGTTACAATTTCATTTAGGAAAGGACCGGAACCAGTGTTAAACAGAGGTGAACAGTGGTGAACAGTGCTTAAGTCAGTGAGAACAACTCAACAGTAACAGTCGTACCCAAGTTAACCTTCACACAGTGAGGTCCCAGGTACCCAGTGATAACGGCCCGTGAGACCCAACAACAACCAGCGATGTGTTAATCCGTCTACGATAGGAAGACCTAAGACCAAACCTCACTCATATAACACCATCTGTGAGGGAATTACTACACCACATGCCCCTCATAACACCATATGTGAGGGAATTACTACACCACGTCAAGTCCCTCATCACACCATCTGTGAGGGAAGTACTACACCACGTGAGGTCCCTCATAACACCATCTGTGAGGGAATTACTACACCATGTCAGGCCCCTCATAACACCATCTGTGAGGGAATTACTACACCACGTGATGCCCCTCATAACACCATCTGTGAGGAGTTACTACACCACGTGAGGTCCTCATAACACCATCTGTGAGGGAATTACTACACCACGTGAGGCCCCTCATAACACCATCTGCGAGGGAATTACTACACCACGCCAGGTTCCTCATAACACCATCTGAGGGAACTACTACACCACGTGAGTTCCTCCTGACACCATCTGGGAGGGAGTTACTACACTACGAGTTTGCTGTTCAACACCTACATTAATCTGTATGTTCACTGTATGTTCCTTTACCTTTCTCTAATGAAGGCTTTTGTTAAACCACCAATGTATGTAATAAGTCAATTATGTCCAATGTATATTTTCAGCCTTCGGGCTGCAGAATTTTTTCAATAAACCGTTAATTATTATTATTATTATTACACACACACACACACACACACACACACACACACACACACACACACACACACACACACACACACACACACACACACACACACACACACACACACACACAAAGACTCCCTCCCAATCTCTCTTTCTAACTTGTTTTAAGGCCGAGGTCCAGCTGTGCATCAATAGTCATCTAATAATACACTTCAGCTCCACACTCACACACCGTCACAATGCCGCGGGCAGCTCACATGAGGATATACACACATACAGCATGTAGCTAATTTCGATTCACCCAGGTGCAGCGCAGTAGGTCAATGATTCATATATTGAGGTTAGGTCTGCCTATGGCGGATCACCTTGTACAGCTGATGTGTTGAGACGGCTGACGATCTCTCACTTCGTAGTTTGACCTCAATAATGGTCGCCTGATGTGTGAGATAGCTCTATTATCTCTCGCTGGTCACATTGTAGAGCTGGTCACCTGATGTGTGAGATAGCCCTATTATCTCTCGCTGGTCACAGTGTAGAGCTGGTCGCCCGATGTGTGAGATAGCTCTATTATCTCTCGCTGGTCACAGTGTAGAGCTGGTCACCTGATGTGTGAGATAGTCCTATTATCTCTCGCTGGTCACAGTGTAGAGCTGGTCGCCTGATGTGTGAGATAGCTCTATTATCTCTCGCTGGTCACAGTGTAGAGCTGGTCGCCTGATGTGTGAGATAGTCCTATTATCTCTCGCTGGTCACAGTGTAGAGCTGGTCGCCCGATGTGTGAGATTTTCCTATTATCTCTCGCTAGTCACAGTGTAGAGCTGGTCGCCTGATGTGTGAGATAGTCCTATTATCTCTCGCTAGTCACAGTGTAGAGCTGGTCGCCTGATGTGTGAGATAGTCCTATTATCTCTCGCTAGTCACAGTGTAGAGCTGGTCGCCTGATGTGTGAGATAGTCCTATTATCTCTCTCGCT
>NW_024737068.1:6975279-7054551 GCF_018991925.1 Homarus americanus
TATCTCTCGCTGGTCACAGTGTAGAGCTGGTCGCCCGATGTGTGAGATTTTCCTATTATCTCTCGCTGGTCACAGTGTAGAGCTGGTCGCCCGATGTGTGAGATTTTCCTATTATCTCTCGCTCGTCACAGTGTAGAGCTGGTCGCCTGATGTGTGAGATTTTCCTATTATCTCTCGCTCGTCACAGTGTAGAGCTGGTCGCCTGATGTGTGAGATAGTCCTATTATCTCTCGCTAGTCACAGTGTAGAGCTGGTTGCCTG
Source organism: Homarus americanus (assembly GCF_018991925.1). Classification (NCBI taxonomy): domain Eukaryota; kingdom Metazoa; phylum Arthropoda; class Malacostraca; order Decapoda; family Nephropidae; genus Homarus; species Homarus americanus. Next base: position 6,975,541 of record NW_024737068.1, read on the forward strand.
ATGTGTGAGATAGTCCTATTATCTCTCGCTGGTTACAGTGTAGAGCTGGTCTCCTGATGTGTGAGATAGTCCTATTATCTCTCGCTAGTCACAGTGTAGAGCTGGTCGCCTGATGTGTGAGATAGTCCTATTATCTCTCGCTCGTCACAGTGTAGAGCTGGTCGCCCGATGTGAGATAGTCCTATTATCTCTCGCTGTGGTCACAGTGTAGGCTGGTCGCCTGATGTGGCCGGAGATAGTCTATTATCTCTCGCTGAGTCACAGTCAGCAAGAGCTGGTCGCCTGATGGCCTTGAGATAGTCCTATTATCTCTCGCTGGTCACAGTGTAGAGCTGGTCACCTGATGTGTGAGATAGTCCTATTATCTCTCGCTGGTCACAGTGTAGAGCTGGTCGCCCGATGTGTGAGATAGTCCTATTATCTCTCGCTAGTCACAGTGTAGAGCTGGTCGCCTGATGTGTGAGATAGTCCTATTATCTCTCGCTGGTCACAGTGTAGAGCTGGTCGCCTGATGTGTGAGATAGTCCTATTATCTCTCGCTGGTCACAGTGTAGAGCTGGTCACCTGATGTGTGAGATTTTCCTATTATCTCTCGCTAGTCACAGTGTAGAGCTGGTCGCCTGATGTGTGAGATAGTCCTATTATCTCTCGCTGGTCACAGTGTAGAGCTGGTCGCCCGATGTGTGAGATTTTCCTATTATCTCTCGCTGGTCACAGTGTAGAGCTGGTCGCCCGATGTGTGAGATTTTCCTATTATCTCTCGCTCGTCACAGTGTAGAGCTGGTCGCCTGATGTGTGAGATTTTCCTATTATCTCTCGCTCGTCACAGTGTAGAGCTGGTCGCCTGATGTGTGAGATAGTCCTATTATCTCTCGCTAGTCACAGTGTAGAGCTGGTTGCCTGATGTGTGAGATAGTCCTATTATCTCTCGCTGGTTACAGTGTAGAGCTGGTCTCCTGATGTGTGAGATAGTCCTATTATCTCTCGCTAGTCACAGTGTAGAGCTGGTCGCCTGATGTGTGAGATAGTCCTATTATCTCTCGCTCGTCACAGTGTAGAGCTGGTCGCCCGATGTGTGAGATTTTCCTATTATCTCTCGCTCGTCACAGTGTAGAGCTGGTCGCCCGATGTGTGAGATTTTCCTATTATCTCTCGCTAGTCACAGTGTAGAGCTGGTCGCCCCTGATGTGTGAGATAGCTCTATTATCTCTCGCTGGTCACATTGTAGAGCTGGTCACCTGATGTGTGAGATAGCCCTATTATCTCTCGCTGGTCACAGTGTAGAGCTGGTCGCCCGATGTGTGAGATAGCTCTATTATCTCTCGCTGGTCACAGTGTAGAGCTGGTCACCTGATGTGTGAGATAGTCCTATTATCTCTCGCTGGTCACAGTGTAGAGCTGGTCGCCTGATGTGTGAGATAGCTCTATTATCTCTCGCTGGTCACAGTGTAGAGCTGGTCGCCTGATGTGTGAGATAGTCCTATTATCTCTCGCTGGTCACAGTGTAGAGCTGGTCGCCCGATGTGTGAGATTTTCCTATTATCTCTCGCTAGTCACAGTGTAGAGCTGGTCGCCTGATGTGTGAGATAGTCCTATTATCTCTCGCTAGTCACAGTGTAGAGCTGGTCGCCTGATGTGTGAGATAGTCCTATTATCTCTCGCTAGTCACAGTGTAGAGCTGGTCGCCTGATGCGAGATAGTCCCATTACTTCTCGCTAGTCACAGTGTAGAGCTGGTCGCCCGATGTGAGATTTTCCCATATCTTCAGTCACAGTAGAGCTGGTCGCCTGATGTGAGATAGTCCCATTATTCCCTCGCTGGTCACAGTGTAGAGCTGGTCGCCTGATGTGGTGAGATAGTCCTATTATCTCTCATGGTCACAGTGTAGAGCTGGTCGCCTGATGTGTGAGAGATAGTCCTATTATTCTCGCTGGTCACAGTGTATTGGTCACCTGATGTGTGAGATTTTCCAAGACTTCACAATACAGTGTAGAGCTGGTCGCCTGATGTGAGATAGTCCTGCCATCTCTCGCTGGTCACAGTGTAGAGCTGCTGCCTGATGTGTGAGATAGTCCTATCTCTCGCTGGCGCCAGTGTAGAGCTGGTCACCGATGTGAGATTTTCCTTTATTATCTCTCGCTTCGTCACAGTGTAGAGCTGGTCGCCCGATGTGTGATTCTATTATTTCGCTCGTCACAGTGTAGAGCTGGTCGCCTGATGTGTGAGATAGTCCCACATTCTCGCTAGTCATGTAGAGCTGGTCGCCTGATGTGTGAGATAGTCCTATTATCTCTTCGCTGGTCATGCGGTGAGCTGGTCGCCTGATGTGTGAGATAGTCCTATTATCTCGCTAGTCACAGTGTAGAGCTGGCCGCCTGATGTGAGATAGTCCTATTATCTCTTCGCTCGTCAAGCAGCAGTAGAGCTGGTTGCCTGATGTGTGAGATAGTTTATTATCTTCGCTCGTCACAGTGTATTGTCGCCCGATGTGTGAGATTTTCCTATTATCTCTCGCTGGTCACAGTGTAGAGCTGGTCGCCTGATGTGTGAGATAGTCCTATTATCTCTCGCTAGTCACAGTGTAGAGCTGGTCGCCTGATGTGTGAGATAGTCCTATTATCTCTCGCTGGTCACAGTGTAGAGCTGGTCGCCTGATGTGTGAGATAGTCCTATTATCTCTCGCTGGTCACAGTGTAGAGCTGGTCGCCCGATGTGTGAGATTTTCCTATTATCTCTCGCTCGTCACAGTGTAGAGCTGGTCGCCCGATGTGTGAGATTTTCCTATTATCTCTCGCTGGTCACAGTGTAGAGCTGGTCGCCCGATGTGTTGGTTTTCGGCAGCGTTTGTATTAGGATTGATTTTCAAATGACAACCAATGTATGTCAACAGCTGTTTACGGGTGTTACTGATGCAAGGAGTAAAATCATTAACTGTCATCCACGTATTCAAAGCGTTGTTTTTTTGTGTCAATATGAGGAAAGGGAAATACTTTATCGTAGCTTGTGAAGGCAGGATACAGTGAGTAGTACATGTAACTTTAGTGGGTCAAGGAAGGCAAACATTTCGTAGCCAGCAACACCGAGGAACTCCTTGTGACAAGTACCAACCAGTTCTGTAATACAGCAAGATGCAGGTGGATGTTATTGTAGGTAAAGCCACAGCTGTGTTGCTACATCTGTTGTTTACACCATCATCCTGGTGTCAGCTTCTTCGTGCTGACGGGAAAAAATGGTACAGTGTCTCTCAGTGGTACACGTTATTCCTGAACCATCTGTGATGAACAGTTGCGTTACTTGATCTCCTCACTTGTTGAGCAATGTGAGAAGTTCAGTGTTAGTGGCTTCTGCCTGGTGGTTCTGCTGCCACCTCTTGTGAAGAAGCTTATAAGACTCTCCTCTCCACTGTGAATGTGAGTCATCAACACGCTAGTCTCTAGTGTGTATTCCCATAGTAGTGATCCAGTGTTTGTGTGTGTGTGTGTGTGTGTGTGTGTCATTGTTCCTCGTCGGTGAGGGTGACATGAAGTGATGGTGATAGTGTGTGTGTGTGTGTGTAGTTCATGACTCTCCCTGACATCTTGTTTATACCATGGCGAAAAACTTACTAAATATTGAAGTACTTGATTTATATTTTACTGAATTTAAATATGTTTTCTTTTTTAATTAATTGATATTTGAAGGTTAAAGTGGTTCCCGTAAGTTAAGGGCAGTACTGTACCTAGAAAGCACACTGCAGGTGTAGTCTTTTTCGGTACACAATGAGGCAGTGTGGCTACCATTGCACTCGACTGCCTTCACTTCTGGGTGGACTAGGGGTGCCCCGGACTTGAACCAACGCTATGAGTGCTGAGACAGTTTAAACATGGCCAAGGGTGTTGTTATGTGTTTTGTCTCACCGAGAACTATTGTTTGATAATAGACTTCGAGCTGCTTATTTCCTAAACATTATATCTTTTAAATCAATCACTAACTTACTCAGTATGAAATTGCCTCATCTAAAAAAAAATCAATTCACCTTAAAGAAGAATTTTGGGGGGGCCAACTTTCATATTATATTTAACCACAAAAATGAAACTTCTTATTTAAATTTGCACTCTGCGCCTCGATCAAAATGGATCTCGAGTCATATATCAGACAATTATTATTATTTGCGTCATATTTATCATCATCGTAGCTTCATTCAAGCAAGTGTTCTGTGGCTTTAAGTTCCTGTACTGGGGCTTATAGAGATTTATTACAATTTATCTAAAGTATACACGTATCCTGGGCTGGATAATTCAATCGAGGTTTAACGGGTGTAATTACTCGTATGCAGTTTTGTAGATTAAATTCATAAGTATTAAGCATTATATTTACAATTCTTATTTCCTTACCATACTGGTATTTGATTCAAGTTGTAAAAATAAGTATTAAAGTATTATTTATAAGTGGTAGTGAAGGCGGTGTGCAGTAACCTCGGGTTGGCCAGTCACTAGACACACTTACAAGATTCAGGTTTTTCCCAGTCGAGTTATCCGGTCGTCTAGTCGTCCAGTCGTTGAGTCGTCTAATCATCCATTCGTTCAGTCGTCCAGTCGGTCAGCCATCCAGTCGTCTAGTCATCCAGTCGTCCAGTCAACTAGTCATCCAGTCAACCAGTTATCTAGTTAAATAGTCGTCCAGTCGTTTAGTCAACCAGTAGTCCAGTCATCCAGTCAAATAGTCGTCCAGTCATCCAGTCAAATAGTCGTCCAGTCATCCAGTCAAGTAATCATCCAGTCAACCAGTTATCCAGTCAAATAGTCGTCCAGTCGTTTAGTCAATCAATAGTTCAGTCATCCAGTCAAATAGTCGTCCAGTCGTTTAGTTAACCAGTCAATCACTCATCTAGTTAATTATTAGTTCAGTCATCCAGCAACCAGTAATCCAGTCAACTAGTCGTTCGGGTCCTTCAATCGTTCAATCAACCAATCATCCAGTCGTCCAGTCACTCATCCATCTAATCAACCAGTTATTCAGTCCTCCAATCATCCAGTAATTCAGTCAACCAGTCATCCAGTCAACCGGTCGTCTAGTCACCCAGTCGTTCAATCATCCAGTCAATTTGTTATCCAATCAACCAGTCATCCACTAAATCAGTCGTCCAGTCGTCCAGTTAATCAGTCTTCCAATCGTCCAGTCAACTCGTTATCCAGTTAATCAGTCGTCCAGCTAACCAGTCATCCAGGCATCCAATCAACCAATAATCCAGTCATCCAGTCAAATAGTTGTCCAGTTGTTTAGTCAACCATTCAACCAGTCATTCATTCGTCCAGTTAACCAATCATCTAGCCAACCAGTCAACCTTACCTTACCTTACCTTACCTTACATATCCTATCCTAACCTAACGTAACCTAACCTACCTTAACCTACCCTGCCCTACCCTTCCTTACCTTAGCTTAACCTAACCTAACCTAACCTGCGGAAGAGGTGTACAGGAGCTCTTAAATACAGTTGCTAAATTTACTTCGCCCACGTCCATTTGCGGGACAGAGTAGTGTGTGTGTGTGTGTGTGTGTGTGTGTGTGTGTGTGTGTGTGTGTGTGTGTGTGTGTGTGTGTGTGTGTGTGTGTGTGTGTGTGTGTGTGTGTGTGTGTGTGTGTGTGTGTGTGTGTCTAAAATAATTCGAGAACAGATATATAGATTTACTTCAAAATTGTCAAACATTTGGTGTAAAACGAATTGAATTGATCCAATGATTGAATGGTAATGCGATTTTTCGGAATTAAGTAAATAAGTTATGTAAAACATGTAGTAAAGCTTTATGGAAAGATAAATATTATACACTGAGAATACCGTAAGAGATACAAAAAAAAAACATGACATGAAATATATAGAAATAATCGTCTTTTGTGGACTGTTATCATGGTAGAGTAAATACGCGAAGTAGTGACGCTCTTAGTGTAAATTAATGTTGGCTTCGATTTCTTTAATGGCCGCCTAACTAGAGGTGGCCATGCCGAGGAAAGGCAGTCAGAGGCCTGTATAGGATCCCTCCATTGCTCTTAATAGTCTTGTCACAGGGTGTTTTGAAGCCTAGTACTGTTGATGGTAGACTGTTCTACTGGTCTGCCATCTTCTGTGTACAGAAGCATTTCCTTATATTCATCCTGCATGACATCTTACGAGCTTGAAGTTGTGTCCTCCAGTGACATCACAAAAAATTTGCCTGGGTTTACCTCATCCATCACTTTCAAGATTTTGAATGTCTATGAGAGCCGGCCTATTCTTGCCCGAAGAGTTGTGAGTCCTTAGGCCCTCAGTCTATTTGGATAGTGAGATGATAAAGTTCAGGAATAACCTTAGTGGCTCTGTGTTACTCCTTTTATAAGGCTGTTAGGTCTTTCTGGAGGTGAATTTTCCATGCCTGTATACGGTAATTAAATCTTGGTTGGCTTTTTTTCACTGCTGTTAACACTTGTTGCCGCTTCCTTCGGTGATTGGTCTATCTCGACGCCTAGATCTTCTCCATATCAACAGTAACCAAGAAAGAGTTCTTCACATAATGATAGTGATTGGGTTTTTGTCCCACACACATTACATTGTGTAGTGTTAAAAAGCATTTGTTAGTCCTGCAACCATTTGAACAACTCATGCAGATGTTTTTTGTTTGGTTACAACATCATCTTGACTTGTCACCTTCCCAAATACCTTCGTGTCGTCTGCAAACATGTTAATGTGACTTGGTTTATTTTTATCCATGTCGTTATTGAAGATCACAAAAAGGTGGGTCCAAGGATAAAATCATTGTTATACTCCACTGAGAACCTTTTAACGACCCAGTTGTTAATCTACTTCAATATTTTGCCTGTGATGTTATGTTCCTGAATCTTAGAGGCCAGCCATACTTGTGGAACTTTGTCCGCTGGTAAACCTTGGTCCAAATAATCTGTTGCCGTTTCAAGGAAAGTAATATAGTTTGTCAGACAATACTTGCTCTCCATGAATCTATGTTGTGATGCGTTGATAAGAGACTATGTTCAGTCAGATGTTGGATGATGGCGTCCCTCAGAATTTTCTCAGTTTGCGTATAATGTGCTGTTAGGCTGTATTTATCTACCCTTCTTGTGTACTGGGGTGAATTTAGCTCATTTCCAGTCCTTAAGTGTTTTTCCTTGGTCCAGAGATTTCTTGAGTAGGAGTCTTAGTGGTGTGCAGATCTCGTTTGCCACCTCCCTTTTGACCTTGGGTCTCTGCTCCGTCCGATCCAGGAGCTTTGATTTCTTTCAGGCTGGTTATTTTCTTTTGATATTTGTAATTATTATCTCTCTTAATTTATATCCCACCACTGAGGTATGCATTCTCCTTTGCGCTGACATGTTATCCATCGTCTTTTGTGTGAACAATGATATAAAGTACCTATTTAGGTCATCTACTGTCTGTCTGTCATCCCCCAGGGCCATGTTGTTTTCATCTCTTATACTAGAGGGCCAACAGTATCCTTGGCTTTCATTTGGTTCCTAAGATATGCATAAAAGGACTCGGGATTTATCTTAAAATTTTGGGTTAATTTCATCACCAATTGCGGTTTTGTTGATTTGATTTCCTGAATGGCCACATTAATAGTTTCTTTTTTTTTGTATAATACATAGTCAGCATTGCTTGTGCTCTGGTATTCTTTCCACGGTTGATAATTTCTCTTGAAGGCTTACATGGAATTGTGATTCATCCACCTGGTCTTACTTCCTTTCTTCCTTGATATCCGGGGTATAGGCGACATTGCTCCACAGCTGCCTCAAGGATTATCATTAATTATTATCATGATTTGTCTGTGTCTGATTCATCTTTAATGATATTCCCCCAGTTGATTCTTTGTAGTTCGTCCTTCATGAGCTGGAAATGCCCATGGAGGTCAGGTTTGGATCAGGTTAAGGTTATTTTAGGTTAGGTTAAATTGGTTAGATCACGTCAGGCATGTTAGTTCAGGTTAGATTGGGTAGATAGCGTCAGGTTAGATTGTTGTTAGGTTAGACTGGTTATAGATGAGGTTCAATTGGTAATCTCAAACAGGTTAGCTTAGACAGATTAGGGTAAGTCAGGTTATTCTGATTGGTTACGGTCATTTTATATGAACTTGTAATACGAAACAGTAATAAAGAAATATTTACACACACACACACACACACACACACACACACACATATATATATATATATATATATATATATATATATATATATATATATATATATATATATATATATATATATATATATATATATATATATATATAGAAGCACAGTAAAGAATGTGAGTTTTGACCCCACTTTATAATCTGTCTCAGTAACAAGGTTTTGTCTAGCGATATCTGTAGTATCTTTCCTCCTGACTAATGATCGTGTCAGCTCACAGAGACAAACAGGTACTCACCCACACCGAGCAGCCACTTACACTCTGGCTATTGGTAAGTGATGGCGGGTCTCTGCCTTAGGCCATTGATTCTGTTGACACAAACTGTTAGACCGAGTCTTATGTTGGACTGATTCTTAAGGACGATGACTTAACCCCTTGAGGAGGTTGATTTAACCCTTTAAGGACGATGACCTAACCCCTTGATGACGATGACTTAACTCCTTGAGGACGATGACTCAAGCTCTTAAAGTCTTCAAAGAATTGTAATTGTCACCAAACCGTTCAATGCTCTCGTCACTTTAGGATATTTTTTTTATATTACCACCAGATGGCAAATTTTAAAACGAAGAAGTATATTTGTGTGTCTCTCTCTCTCTCTCTCTCTCTCATCGTTAATCACCGCTCTGAGTTTTTTTATGTAAGTAGAACGGGTCCAAACAGAATAAACATGGCAGCTTAATTTTAGGTATTTGCTGGTGTATACAGACCGCAGAGGGTAGTTTACGTTAGGTTAGGTTAGGTTAGACTTAAACCATTATGAATAAAATCCCGAAACTTGAAATAATATGCGTATGTAATCAACTCCTATAAAAGACCTTTGGTGAGAGTGAAAAAAACCCATAGAACTTGAACTAGGTGTTATTGAGGGATGTAATGCAGTCTTCTAGTACTAAGTGGTATACAAAGCGAATTTAATACCTTCAGTAAGACCAAATTCCACCTTCACTCTTAAATACCATGAAAGAAAGAAATAAAACGCTTCCTGTTGTAATTGTTGGTCCTTGAAGTATCTCATTGGACTTGGGTAGAAATCATTTAATGTAAAAAAATAAAAAAATAACACACACACACACACACACGCGCGCACGCACACACACACACACACACACACACACACACTATAACAATATCTAGTTTTTTGCGTTATGTTGTGAAAAACCTGGGACTTGGTTAATAATATCTGTACTTGAAATCACTGTAAGCATTGCTCGTCATGCTTGAATGGTTCGTTTCGGCTAAAATCAAACCTAATTCAAGGGATTAGTTGATCTTAACACGCACGAGCGGACTCAAGAATGCCTAACCAGCACCCGGGTCTGGAAAATTATCAACTATCAGTTTAATAATCTATATATATATAAATAAAACAAAGAAGTATGTCTGTGTGTTTGTTTGTTTCTGTGTCCGCACGAGAACCTCGGAAATGACTTTACCGATCTGTAGTGATGTTGGATGGTGTTATATGTAGTGATGATGATGGATGGTGTTATATGTAGTGATGATGGATGATGTTATATGTAGTGATGATGGATGTTGTTATATGTAGTGATGATGGATGATGTTATATGTAGTGATGATGGGTGGTGTTATATGTAGTGATGATGGATGGTGTTATATGTAGTGATGATGGATGTTGTGATATGTAGTGATGATGGGTGGTGTTATATGTAGTGATGATGGATGGTGTTATATGTAGTGATGATGGGTCGTGTTATATGTAGTGATGATAGTTTAAGTATAGTGATGATGGGTAAGGTTAAGTATAGTGATGATGGGTGGTGTTAAGTATAGTGATGATGGATGGTGTTATATGTAGTGATGATGGATGGTGTTAAGTATAGTGATGATGGGTGGTGTTATATGTAGTGATGATGGGTGGTGTTCAGTATAGTGATGATGGGTGGTGTTAAGAATAGTAGTGATGGTGGATGGTGTTATATGTAGTGATGATGGATGGTGTTAAGTATAGTGATGATGGATGTTGTTATATGTAGTGATGATGGATGGTGTTATATGTAGTGATGATTGATGATGTTATATATAGTGATGATGGATGATGTTATATATAGTGATGATGGGTGGTGTTATATATAGTGATGATGGATGGTGTTATATGTAGTGATGATGGATGGTGTTATATATAGTGATGATGGATGGTGTTATATGCAGTGATGATGGGTGGTGTTATATGTAGTGATGATGAATGGTGTTATATGTAGTGATGATGGATGGTATTATATGTAGTGAAGATGGATGATGTTACATATAGTGATGATGGATGGTAAGAGAGAATGATGGGTAGTGTTAAGTATAGTGATGATGGATGGTGTTAAGTATAGTGATGATGGATGGTGTTATATGTAGTGATGATGGATGGTGTTATATGTAGTGATGATGGATGGTGTTAAGTATAGTGATGATGGGTGGTGTTATATGTAGTGATGATGGGTGGTGTTAAGTATAGTGATGATGGGTCGTGTTAAGCATAGTGATGATGGATGGTGTTATATGTAGTGATGATGGATGGTGTTAAGTATAGTGATGATGGGTGGTGTTATATGTAGTGATGATGGGTGGTGTTATATGTAGTGATGATGGGTGGTGTTATATGTAGTGATGATGGGTGGTGTTATATGTAGTGATGATGGGCGGTGTTATATGTAGTGATGATGGATGGTGTTATTTGTAGTGATGATGGGCGGTGTTATATGTAGTGATGATGGATGGTGTTATTTGTAGTGATGATGGGTGGTGTTATATGTAGTGATGATCTATCTATCTCTCTCTCTCTCTCTCTTTATATATATATATATATATATATATATATATATATATATATATATATATATATAACAAAGAAGTCTGTCTGTTTGTCTGTGTGTCCGCACGAGAATCTCTGAACTACTTTACCGATCTGTAGTGATGATGGATGGTGTTATATGTAGTGATGATGATGGATGATATTATATATAGAATATGAAAAGTATCCCTCTGTTGTCATTGGCAACATGGATAAGAAATGTGAATACTGCAGTGCAAAGAAGTACAAAGGAGAATCTGCTGGACTGTGCTGCTCTCATGGGAAAGTACGACTGCCAAATTTGGAAAAACCACCACAACCATTGAAGACTCTCATGCTGGGAACAACACCAGAGTCAAAACACTTTTTGGAAAGTATACGGAATACAATTCATACTTCCAGATGACATCCTTTGTAGCTACCAGAGTAGTTCGTGAGCACCGATACATGCCCACATTCAAAGTCCAGGGTCAAGTCTATCACAAAGCAGGATCCCTCTTACCACTGGAAGATGAGCAAGCAAAGTTCCTCCAAATCTACTTCATGGGAGATCATGAAAAGCAGACTACTGTACTATCAGGTGTGGCAACATTCAAGGTGCCAGACATAACATTGTCCTATTTATCCAAGAAATGCTGCATGAGCGCAACACGTATGTACAGTCATTTAAAAATGCTCTGGAAAACATGCCTTCTGACGAGTACAAAGTCAGGATCAAAGCAGACACCTTACTGCACTACAGTGAGACAATGTGGAGCCTCCCGGAGGGTGGCGTCCTACCGTGGCCTAGCGAAAGAGCCACCCAGAGGGCGGCGATTCCGCTAGTTCCTAGTAATTATATGATTTTGGTCTTATTATGTTAATTTATTACTGTGTCGTAAGTGAGTATAGTCTGCTGATTATTATATTTTAACTTCATACTTTAGTTAATTACCCAGCTTATCGTCGTCATGGTAGTCGTCGCTGTTGTGGTTAATTTAACTGTGGAAGTTGAGTGTTTTGTTGTCGTCTTCCCTGAGTGTTCTGTGAGAATCTCTGTGAGTATAACACCTCTTTTTGTGGGAGGTGAGGTGAGCTCTCAAGGCTGTAGTGGCCGATTATTATTATTAATATTATTATTATATTATTATTTTAGTAGTAGTAGTAGTAGTGACAGGAGTGAGTTTTATTTTATTATTTATTATTTATTATTATTGTTATTACTAATATGACTATAAAACTAATATAATTAAGAAGAAGAAGAAGAAGAAGAGTGAAAGGAAACTAGAATCCAATGACTTGAGTCTTAAACACATAGTGACACAGGTAAACGTCTAACTTGATAATACTTATGGTCGCCAGGTGAAAGCAGAGCGATGGCTGGAACGCTTATAGAAGAAGTTGTTGTAAAGTGTTGAGTAAACTATGATGTACTGGATACTGTGTGAAAACTTTCCCCATGAGATGTTCCTGCTGTTTCTCAGTTGTGTGTAAAGGTGATGAGGTATCCAAGACATGTTATCGCGTTGGTGTCTCTGTTATACTGATCATGCTGGACATACGGCATTTTGGCAGTGTTCTCAGCTATAAAAACACCACTTACAGTAAATTTCAAGTTTATGCACAGCGTATTTTATCCACATTTGTGTTGAGAACAACCATCAAAACAATCAACAATAATGACCTTACCAGAAAAGTTCCAGCGTTGCACATTCGCGAGGTTATTTCATCACTCCCCCCATGCAGTTTATAGATGCTTCTACAGTCAGTGTTGTGATGAGCTACACTCAATAGTGCTGTCAACACCCGCCATCCATCACCCCCACGAGGTTATCTGGGAGCACACATTACTCCTATGTTGATATTACAACCTTTATTTACCAACATTCATTAATACCCCGAACTAGTGCTGTTGGGATGCTTGCCACCGAGTGTTTTCCCTATATCACGTAAACCATCAGTGTAAATCATCCAGCTTCAGATATCCTTAGTCTTTGGCGAGGGAACGACGCCTCTATGAATACATTTGACTACGATCTCTCATAACGTTTTAACTGTTGATGGACTATAGTGTAATTAATGATCTTGTTATACGCTAAGAGTCTTTAGTTGTTGAAGCACAGAACAACGTCACCCACAACGATACTTGCCTCATCTTTCCCGCGTCTGTTATTTGTTAAGAAAAAAGAAACTTTGCATATGCTTCAACATAGTCTTGAGTGGAAACTAGTTTATACCGAATTCAGCTGCCTGTAAATACTAAATAGAATAGTTTACAGTCCTGTAACCCCAGTCATGTATTGTGCTCTATATAAACACCTTACAACATAGACCAACATCAGGTGAAAGATGAAGGAACAGTTACCATAGTGACTCAAAGTTATTCATTCATCAGATTATAAGAGAAAATGTCATCTCAGGTAATAATCAATGATGATAATTAACGGTTTATTGAAAAAGGTACAGCAGTCAAAAGGCTGAAACTATACAAAGGACCAAAATGACACTGACATGGGGGAGTGAGGCGTTTAACAAAAGCTTTTATTACAATAAGGAAAAAACATGAAGTGAACATACAAATTATTGCTTACAGTGAATGGCAGGAGCTGATCATGTGCCCTTCTGTGTGAGGTCACGTAGGCCAAGTGTGCTGAGGTGTTGAACAACAAACACATGGCGCAGTAACTCGTTAACAGGTGGTGGCATGAGGTACCTCACATGGTGCCGCAGGAACTCGATAACAGGTGGTGTCATAAGGTACCTCACATGGTGCCGCAGGAACTCGATAACAGGTGGTGTCATAAGGTACCTCACATGGTGCCACAGTAACTCGTTAACAGGTAGTATCATGAGGGACCTTACATGGTGCCGCAGGAACTCGTTAAGAGGTGGTGGCATAATAACAATAATAATAATAATAATAATAATTAACGGTTTATTGAAAAAATTCTGCAGCCCGAAGGCTGAAAATATACATTGGACATAAATGACTTATTACATACATTGGTGGTTTAACAAAAGCCTTCATTAGAGAAAGGTAAAGGAACATACAGTGAACATACAGATTAATGTAGGTGTTGAACAGCAAACTCGTGGTGTAGTAACTCCCTCCCAGATGGTGTTAGGAGGAACTCACGTGGTGTAGTAGTTCCCTCAGATGGTGTTATGAGGGACCTGGCGTGGTGTAGTAATTCCCTTGCAGATGGTGTTATGAGGGACCTCACGTGGTGTAGTAATTACCTCACAGATGGTGTTATGAGGGGCCTCACGTGGTGTAACCTCACAGATGGTGTTATGTCACATGGTCCCTCACAGATGGTGTTATGAGGGATCACGTGGTGTAGTAATTACCTCACAGATGGTGTTATGAGGGACCTCACGTGGTGTAGTAATTACCTCACAGATGGTGTTATGAGGGGCCTCACGTGGTGTAGTAACTCCCTCACAGATGGTGTTATGAGGGGCATCACGTGGTGTAGTAATTCCCTCACAGATGATGTTATGAGGGGCCTGACGTGATGTAGTAATTCCCTCACAGAAGGTGTTATGAGGGACCTCACGTGGTGTAGTAATTCCCTTACAGATGGTGTGATGAGGGACTTGACGTGGTGTAGTAATTCCCTCACATATGGTGTTATGAGGGACATGTGGTGTAGTAATTCCCTCACAGATGGTGTTATATGAGTGAGGTTTGGTCTTAGGCCTTCCTATCGTAGACGGATTAACACATCGCTGGTTGTTGTTGGGTCTCACTGGCCGTTATCACTGGGTACCTGGGACCTCACTGTGTGAAGGTTAACTTGGGTACGACTGAGTTGTTCTCACTGACTTAAGCACTGTTCACCACTGTTCACCTCTGTTTAACACTGGTTCCGTTCCTTTCCTAAATGAAATTGTAACTTCTGGCGAGAACTTGTTGATATTCCGGTGGGGAGGAGGGTTCAGGGGAGGGGGTTGGTATGGGCCAACTTAACAGTTGACCTGGCTGCTCCGAGAGGAGCGCCAGGTACGTCTTGACCCTTCGGTGGTCAAGGATGTGAGGTAGCTCACATGGTGCCGCAGGAACTCGTTAAGAGGTGGTGGCGTGAGGTAGCTCACATGGTGCCGCAGGAACTCGTTAACAGGTGGTGTTATGAGGGACCTTATATTATGATCTCGTAGTAAACACGTTCATTACGTGGCATCACATTGTCATTAGGCACCGTACACTTGGTGTGGTGTCGCAGTACCTCGCCCACTGCCATGTGGTGTTATGGGACATCACAGTTAGGTGTGAAGATAAACATTTGCCCGACACTCGACCGTTCCCAGCGTGTATAGCATGAGTGTCAGTCGTGTGGTCGACAGGAGTTGTTGGTTCACATGGGCGCGTCTTACTGGTGAGTGGGAAGGTTAACTTAGCATTGATTTTACTGGCGCTAAGCACTGTTTATCACTATTCAACACCTATTTCCACTCTTTTCTGAAGCGAAATTATCACGTTTGGTGGGAGTTTGTTGATATCTTGATAGGGAGGATGGGCTATGGGAAGGGAGTTGGGGTAGGGTCAACAATTAGACTCAGGCAGCTGCGCCAGCGTCCTGTCCCTCTGGTGGTCTAGACATAAGGTGCTGTCCCACCTGGTGTATCAGCAACAAAGATATGATATACTAACTTTAAAACATATATACTGTATTGGTGAATTATATGCCATCTTTCAGCATCTAAATCACCATCCGAGTCACCATCTGAATTACCATCCGAGTCGCCATCTGAATCACCATTCGAGTCACCATCTGAATCACCATTCGAGTCACCATCTGAATCACCATTCGAGTCACCCTGGAATTTTGACAACTCGACACCTATTGCTTCTTAACTTAACTGGTACAAATTACTACATACAGTACAGGCATTTGAGAATCTCAACAATCATCTAAAAATGTGTGGTAAATTACAGACACTTGGAGAACCATGTAATAACATGTAGATACATATTAGAACGAGTAGAAACATGTTGAATTTAAGTCTGGCGTAGCTTCATGGTTGTTTAGTGGTGGTGAGGCTGGAGAATGTTAGTATGGAGTAGCTTCATGGCGGATAGGAAGGAAGGAGGGAAGCAAGAGGTGTTGAGTCCTCGTGTTGGAGTTGCTTCTTAATTATAGAGAGAGAAAGAGAGGGAGATAAAAGCGTTACTGTACATAGTTTCACACCTACAATACTCAGGAGGTATAGAACAAGTCATACATCTACCAGGATACACTAATGGTGACGCCGGGAGAGTGTTTATCTAACACTTTGTGTCGCCGCACCTTTTAAGGCGGTGGCACACTAGGCACTTTCCTCCAAACATATTTGACAAAAACTGCCCGGCAAGCAAAACGAAGAGACGTTTTGCGTTACACTGGGATGTTTTGTTGGCGCGTCTGCCCAACGCAACTAAAACAACAACAAAGCGTCTAGACGAGGTTCGCCATGGATCCCGTTACTACAGTTGAGGACTTGAAAGGTTGTGCTATAGTTCTTCAATTGCTGAAGTAAGTGAGGCGTCTGCAGAAGCTAAAGAAACGACAATTGATGCGTGGTGACGTTTCTTTAAGAGTGGTGGCGGCTGGCTGGTCGAAGATCCTGAATGATTATTTAATAATACTCAAGAAGTTTTAAAGTGAATAATAAAGATAAAAATGTCACCGTTTGTGTTAAATTTAAAATTATTATTGTTTCATGATTTATTTCAAATTTTACTTAAAATTATATGAAGCTCATTTGAGCACTAATCCGGCCATCAAAGATCCCAGCCAAACAATTGTCCATTTCCAGCAACAGCCAAAATCCTGCTGCTTGCTGGGCGTTTAGGATAACGGCCAGTAAAACGGGCAACATGTTTGGAGGAAAGTGCCCAGTGTGCCGCCGCCTTTACTCCCCGCCGCGTTTGTTCTTCGCCTTAGATCATAATATCTCAACATTCTTGAAGTTACTCTCGATGTTGAAATGTAAATGAAATATAGATTATTTTTCGATAAATAATTTGAGGCTCTTGAACATAGTATTAATCCTATCTTGTAAATTATGCAAAATGTTATATTGGTTTTTTTTGGGGGGGTGGGGGGGTGGGTGTGGGGGGGTTATGTCATGCTCACTGTTACCCGTTTGAATGAAATGGAGGATTACCAGCGCCAGTTTTCCTTATTTGGTCTGTGAAGCAGCATTGTGTGAGTGAGTGGGACAGTTATTTGTATATTGGATTTATTTTTTTTAAGAACATCCTGTGACTATCTAATTATATATCTTTGGAACAACGGAACATTTCATTTTATTTTAACATGATTAAACACCCTAATATTACCTGGGAGGTTGGGTTTGGTTAGGTTAGGTTAGGTTAGGTTAGGTTAGGGGTGTTAGCATGTACTGTATCTCTATTCCCGTCATGGAATGGTGTGGATGTAGAAACGGGTGCGACTGCCCTGGAGACAACAGCTCCCAGTGAACGGAGTTGATGGAGGTGATTTATTAACCTGCCTGTACTGCCGTGTGTGTGTGTGTGTGTGCTGCCTTTTGTGAGTGTATTCTGTTACTTGACGTGTGTGTGTGTGTGTTGTTCTAATCTGTAACGCAATCACTTATCCTATGAAGGTGGAGGAAAACTTGTGCCACTCGATGGTACAAAACTATCTCTCAGGTAGTAAAGGTCTTTGTCTCTCACGTAGTAAAGATCTCTGTCTCTCAGGTAGTAAAGGTCTCTATCTCTCAGGTAGTAAAGGTCTTTGTCTCTCACGTAGTAAAGATCTCTGTCTCTCAGGTAGTAAAGATCTCTATCTCTCAGGTAGTAAAGATCTCTATCTCTCAGGTAGTAAAGATCTCTATCTCTCAGGTAGTAAAGGTCTTTGTCTCTCACGTAGTAAAGGTCTTTGTCTCTCAGGTAGTAAAGATCTCTGTCTCTCAGGTAGTAAAGGTCTTTGTCTCCCACGTAGTAAACGTCTCTGTCTCTCATGTAGTAAAGATCTCTGTCTCTCAGGTAGTAAAGGTCTTTGTCTTTCAGGTAATAAAGATCTATGTCTCTCAGGTAAATAATTATATTCTCTTTAGCAGTTCCAATTTCATTTACAATTTCTTTAACCTTTTTTAAAGTCATTTTTAAAGGTCAAAGGTCAAGCCTAGGTTACATTGTTTAGTTTTCAGTCGCGTCCATTCTCAAGTCCATGTTTATTTTCTTGATAGTGTTACCAAAGTATAATTAAACTTTGAGTGTTACTTTACTCTGGTCGCCTGTGTGTTGTTGGTCAAACATTACTTATTAACCCCAGAAATTATATATATTTTTTGATGCACGTAATAATCTTCTATTGTTTGAAAACTTCAGTTGTATATTAAAAAAAAATCCGGAGCATGAAAGTACACACGCTAATCATTGTTCCATGGCCTCTGGTTGGGTAGTTATAATGTTTTTTGTATTTTCCCGTTTATCGCGAATTTGGACGGCGGCCATCTTGGATTCTACAACAGGGTGGAATATGGGGGACTTTGTACAGGGGGATTGGGAGTATGATCTTATGGAGCTCCTCTGAAATATTCATCTTTCTACTATTTGTTTGAAAGATTTAGCTAATGCTCTTAAGTGAACGACGTGATGATTAGGTAAATTGAAAACTTGATAATTATCTACTTGTTGTTTAGAATTCCTGTTGGAAGGTTTGAGACTTCTGACTCCCTCCCTTTCTCTCTTCTTCCCTCTTCCTTCTCTCCCTTCACTTCCCTTCCCCCTTACCTCCCTCCCATTCCTCTGGCCTCCCCAACAGGTAAACAGATGGTGATTTTAATAAATTTTGTTTCACACACGTGGAATTTTTATACAAGGTGATACAATAATAGTGTTCGAATTAGATAAAAATTTCTGAGATTTTCGCTGTTTTTTGATGGATAAAACAATGGTAAATACTTGAGTGTGAACCTCAATGATAACCTGTTTTTATTATATTATCTTGTGTTTCTTATTCTTTGTTACGATTGTTTTATGTGTTGACCATTAATTGGTGGTTCACTTGATTTCTTCCTCAGTTGTGAAATGAACTGAGAAGATGAGGATTAAATTCTGTTCCTTGTTGTAGATTTCCCAAGACGAGGTTAGGTTAGGATAGGATAGGATAGGATAGGATAGGTGACCATAGTTGTTTATGTTATGCAATAAGAACACCCTCTACCGCAATTCTTGACGTCTTGCATCAGTCTAGTTCATCCATCTTAAAACAATACCACAGTCTATCCCAATTCGATAGTTAAATCAATTATACCCTCAGGGAGGAAGCAGGTAGTAGGCAGCTACCAAACAGGGAGGTACTACCTCCTGGGAAGATATTGGAAGCATAATGTGTTGTCTAATGGTAGACCCTGCTGCCATATGGCATCACAAAAATTTTGACCAAGTCCCAGGTTGCTGATCTGACTTTCTGCCTCATTTATACTTAATTGCAGGGTCTCAATTGTTTCTCTTACTTTGACAACACAATATACATACAGTATTTGTCACTCTTGATATTTTTTCATTTTTTAAAATATATTTATGGCTCATTATTATTATTATTTATAATTTTTATTAGTATTAATATTTTATTTTATTATAATTGTTATTTATTTTTATTAATTTTATGATTATTATTATTATTATTATTATTATTATTATTATCATTATTATTATTGTTGTTTTATTATACTTTCGCCCCCAAGGCCTTGATGTGGGTCATTATAAATGACCTTTGCCTGAGTGGGTTAATGACCGTAAAAAAAGCAAAAAAAAAAAAGCCAGCTCTCATAACATAAGAACATAAGGAGTCTGCAATAGGCCGGTTGGCCTGTGCATGGCAGCTCCTGTCGAGAGTTACAACCACTCTCTATCATCCATGAATATATCTAGCCTCCTTTTGAAACTTTCCAGAGTTCCAGCATTTACTACAAAGTTGGTAAGCTTGTTCCACTCGTCCACCACCCTATTTGTGAACCAGTTCCTTCCTATCTCCCTCCTAAACCTAAACTTATCCAACTTAAATCCGTTGCTCCGAGTTCTATCCTGCTCGGATATTATAAGAACTTTATCTATATCCCCTTTATTGATTCCTTTCACCCACTTAAATACTTCTATCATATCTCCCCGCACTCTTCGTCTTTCTAGGAATGCAAGTTAAGTTTCTTTAACCTATCCTGATATGGAAGGTTTCTAAGTCCCGGAATCATTTTCGTCATTCTTCGCTGCACCGACTCTGTGAATTGATATCCATTCTATAATAAGGGCACCAGAACTGAACCGCATAATCGAGGTGCGGCCTGACTAGCGCAAGATATAGTTGCAATAAGACCTCTGCACTCTTATTACTTACACTTCTAGATATAAAACCCAATACTCTGTTTGCCTTATTTCGAACATTAACGCACTGTTTTCTAGGCCGTAGGTCCGGGCTTACAAGTACCCCTAGGTCTCTTTCACAAGTCGACTTCTCTAGGTTGATGTTGTTAAGGCTGTATACATTGTCAGTATTTGTTCTTCCAATATTAAGTATGCTGCACTTGCTGGTGTTGAATTTCATTTGCCATTTTTCAGACCACCCCTGCAGTTTATCTAGATCCTCCTGTAATGCATTTGCATCCTGCCCTGAATTAATTTGCTGCCCTATTTTGGTGTCATCCGCAAACTTGCTTATGTCACTGCTGATCCCAGTATCTAGATCGTTTATGTAGATTATGAACAAGAGTGGGCCTAGTACTGACCCCTGGGGAACCCCACTGGTTACACGGCCCCACTCAGATTTAACACCATCTACGCTGACCCTTTGCGTTCTATCGGTGAGCCATGATTTTATCCAATTTATAACTCCCCCTCTATACCATGAGCCTTAATTTTTCTCAGAAGCCTCTGATGCTGTACTCTGTCAAATGCTTTGCTAAAGTCTAAGTAAATAACATCGTAATTTTCGTCATTATCTACTACCTCGAAGACTTTCCTAAAAAACGCCAGCAGATTTGTTAGACAAGATTTTCCCTTTGTAAACCCATGTTGCGAGTCGTAGATTAATTTGCTTTTCTCTAGATGCGATCGGATGCTATCTGTTATAATTGATTCAAGAAATTTCCCCACTACTAACGTCAAACTGATCGGCCGGTAATTTGACGCTGATGATCTGTCTCCCTTTTTGAATATGGGTACTACATTTGCCTGTTTCCACAAGTCTGGCACAACTCCTGTGTCTAATGATTTTGTAAATAAATTTACAAGGGGTCCGCTAATCTGTTCCCTACACTCTTTCAAGACTCGAGGAAAAATTTCGTCCTGCCCTGGGGATTTTGTCTTCTTTAGTTTATGTATCATCTTAAGAACATCCTCTTTTCTGATAGTGATATTCTTTAATTTCTCTTCTTCCTTTCCTCTAAATATCAGTTCCATCTCTGGAAATTCCTCGCGAATTTCTTCTGTGAAAACTGATAAGTAAATGTTCAATGCTTTGCTTATTTCTTCACTGCCATTTATCACTTCTCCCTTCCCTGACTTTAAAGGCCCAACTTTGTCCTTGACTTTTGTTCTATATACCTGGAAAAATCCCTTGGGATTCGCCTTGGATTCTCTTGCTATTTTGACTTCATAGTTTCTCTTTGCTTTCCTTTCATTTTTCTTAACATTCCTAGATAGTTCATTATCCCTATTTCTGAGCTGCTCCTCCCCTCCCTTTAATTTCTTATAAATTTCTTTCTTTATTCCTATGTATGGTATATTTTGTTCTTGTGCTTTATGTAGTATACTAGCGAATATATTATAATCATGATCAATTGTTGTGTCATCTATGACCTCACCCCTTCCTACTGGGGACTGACGTGACTGTTCCCAGGTGACCTCACCTAGGTACCTTCTTAATCCCTGAAAATCCGCCAACCGAAAGTTTGGGACTCTGACCATATTGTCATTGTTTTTTGTTTCCCAATTTAGGGTGAACCTGATTTCTCTGTGATCACTGTTACCTAGTTTTTCCCCTACTGTGATATCTCTGATAATATTTTCTTTATTTGTTAATACTAGGTCTAATATATGGTCACCTCTAGTAGGTTCTGTAATTAGTTGTTTCAAAAAATTGTCTTGTACTGCATCTAGGTAGTCTTCAGATTCATAGTCACCTACAATGTTGTCCCAGTCAATATTTCTGAAGTTGAAATCCCCCACAATGCACAGGTTGTTATATTTTGCTGCCCTATTCATTTCCTGCCATATGGGCTGAGCTGCTTCTTTGCCCAGACTTGGGGGCCTGTAAATCACTCCCATAATTAGTTTTTCTCTTCCTTCCGTGATTTCTACCCATACAGACTCGGTTCCCATTTCACCCTTTATTGAATTATTAATACACCATTTTAATGTATCCTTGACGAAGAGTGCGACCCCTCCCCCCTTCCTACCTTAACTGTCCTTGTGAAAAAGGTTGTACCCTTCTATATGGTACTCTGATAAAAAGTTTTGTTCGCCAGATTCATCCAAGTTTCGGTGATTGCTTTGACGTCTACATACTCGGTACATACAACCGCTCTCAGCAAGTCTATTTTATTTCTAACGCTCCTACTGTTTGTATAGTATACATTTAAGCCTACCCTTCCCTGGTCCTGTTTTACCCCTTGTCCTGAGTAACTAATTTTACTTCCCAGGACCTGCTTGTTTTTTGACTCCCACTTTCCCCGACCTCTCTCTACTGGCGAAACCCCCCCTTTGGAGTGACAATTTCACGCTCCAGGGATGCAGACAACGTCTTTACCCCCGCACGAGACAAGTGTACTCCGTCACGACTGTACAGGTAGTCGTTGCCATAGAATCGTTGCCAGCTATCAATGAATGCCCAACCATTGTTTGCACAATGTTTTTCCAGTCGGCAATTTATAGCAATTGCCCTGGACAGCCATTCACGACCAACCCCTCTTCTAGGCAAGACACCACATACTATCGGGATCCCTCCCCTATCTCTAATCTTCCCCAGCGCCTCCCTATACCTCTTGAAAAGTTCCTCACTCCTAACCTTTCCTATGTCGTTTCCTCCCACACTAAGACACACTACTGGATTGGTACCCTTCCCTGACAAAACCCTGTCTAACCTCTCGGCTACATGCCCTATCCCAGCCCCAGGAAAACACACCCTAGTCCTACGTTTCCTATCTCTTGTACAAAAAGTCCTATCTAAAAACCTCACCTGGCTGTCCCCAACTATCACGACCTTACCTCTGGGCAAGGTTTGTACAACTGCCCTTTCCTCCACCTGCACCACACTTTTCTGCCTCTTCTCTTCCTCGCCAGCTTCCTCCAGCACCTGGTAGGGGTTCCTACATTCCACACCCTGGTCAGCTTTCCTGAGCCTGACCCTAGTCCCCTTGGAGACAACCACTCTCCACGCCTGCTCCTCCTTCGCAGGTGTCCTGCTAGGCAGGACACCTACCTGAAGGAGTTCAGTCCTGAGGGCTTCATTTTCCTCCTTTAGAGCGTCAACCTCACTCCTCAACTGCCCCAGCTGCCTTAGCAGAGTGGCCAAGAGGTCGTCTTTCCCCACACTACTCTCCTCTTCCCCCAAGACACAACGATCCAAGGCGGCCATTTTCCTTTGTCACTACGGGAGAACTTGGGGACACGTCCTTCTCCAAGCTGGGTCAGGTAGCAATTGGGCTGGGTCAGGTAGCAACTACTGATACCAACTGAACGATGTTACATGAATTTTCCCCCTGAAAGAAAACTAATAGTTTGGTCTTATCCTTAAAACCAATTAAAGACACACTGGATTATCGAGAACTTTAGACTGAATTCCTTGCAAGAACTATTGAATTATAAGAACACAAGTGGATTTAGTGATTTTAATATACTTTTGGTTATATCGACTTATAATGTTTAACATTATGTGCACACCTGATAAGCTGCCCAGGTACTGCATTGTGTACATACAGTATGTGGACGTGTATAACGATTTTACTGAATATCTATCGATCTATCTATCTATCTATCTATATATTTGTCTGTCTGTCTGTTTTTCTTTGACCATATATCTGTGTAGTAGTAACAAACGCTACATTGTTGACGTGTTTGTTAATAAAATCAACTTAAATATACATACCTGTAGATCCGACTAGAAATACACACACGCACACACACACACACACACACACACACACACACACACACACACACACATGCATATTTGCATATTTATCTTGTATCAAAGTTTAACATATGTTGACATTGACATACCAATCCAGGACAGGTATTGATTAAACACTTGCTACTTCATAAATAACAGTCACTTGTGCTTGTTAATACATAGGATATAAATATGTTAATTACGTACGACTGAAAATCAGGTGAAGTCAAAACCTGTACCTAATTATTATTTTTTATATAAATATTTAACGCAGGGAGAGAGCAGACAAATGTTGATGTCATATCTCCTGTCCATGGATGTCGTCTCCACCCACGTCAGGGATTGAAAATGTATTGCAATGGGTTGATTTTGAATTGATGAAGGTTATAGTGTGTAGGAAAAACACTGTGTGGTGTGGAGTGGTATGGAGTTCCTAGGGAAAACACTGTGTGGTATGGAGTTCCTAAGGAAAACACTGTGTGGTATGGAGTCAGGGGCGATTCTGGGGGCCAGGGGGCCATGGGCCCCAGATTTTGGACTGGCCCCTGGGTTGCCCCCAGATTTTGGACTGGCCCTGGATTGCCCCCAGATTTTGGACTGGCCCCTGGGTTGCCCCCCCCCCACTTTTTATTCTCAAAATTGTAATTCCAAAAACATTCCCAAAACCAGGAAGTGAGTCAACTGACTCTGGCAATGGGCGCGCCGCACGCCAGATGCAGGCTTGGGTGAGGTGAGGTGAGGCCCGGAGGGCAGGAATTGGGAGGGTGCAGATATGTGGGGTGGGGTCACATCACGGTGTATATAAACAAACTGCCTTGTCGGTGATGAACATTACCACTCTGTATTTCCACTGAGAAATGTGACAGACTGACAGTAATTGTCGAATTTGTCGCCGAAACTACCCAGAAGAAATATTTCGGTTGCCACAGTGCCACTGTGGGTTGAAAGTGCACGCGCCGAGGGAATTGATTTAGATTGTTTTGTCGACGAGTTTGGCAGCCGACATAATAATCGTAGGATTAAGCTGCACTGAATATACTGCTACCGTCACAGTACCGTGTGAACTGAAACCGCACCATTGCCATTTGCCATCGGGTATAATGTAACAGTTGCATGCGGCGCCCATGTCTGAAAACGTAAACGTTGTCTCCATAATCTCCATTATGTGTGAAGCGTGAGATCATTCATTTTTTCGCTGATGTATGTACATACATTGTAAAGACACTGCTATATTTTTCAATGTTTGTATGTGGTACACCCGCCCTTTATGTGACTATGTGAGCAATAATACAGTTTTACAGATACAGTTTGTTCAAGTGTGTCAATACTCCAATGAATCATGATTAGTGGAATAAGAGCGTTGCCACTATACCGCCATATGCTGATTATTTTAGACTGGCGTCATGAGAGACGTCACTTCACATTTGTCAATCAAATTGGTGTAATAATGCCAAAAACTGCATCTTGCAAGTTGTACACAGGTTTGGTTTTGCCCCCCCAACATTTACCATGGCCCCAATGTGGCCCCCCCCCCACTTTCCGAAGGCTAGAAACGCCACTGTATGGAGTTCCTAGGAAAAATTGTGTGGCAGGGAGCTCCACACAGTACTATAGTATTTCGATGCTAACCTGGCCTGTAAGCCACGCCCCTCGTCTATAGCTACAAATAGCTGATTGGTTCCCCTGAGCATTTTGCCTCCCCCCAGACTGCGCGTATATAAGCACGTATTTATATCGACCTTTTATAATAAATATTTTAAAATTTCTCAGCATCATCTCTGAAGTGCTAACGCCTTGAAATCATTTGCATTTTGATAGCCCAAATATTTAACATTATTTTTAGAAGATAACAGGTCTGCTTACCAATTGTGAACACATTTAGTTTGAATTTTCTATGAGCCAATCACCTATTAGTATAGAAAAGGGTGTGGCTTACGGGCCAGATTAGTGTGGACACTACTGTAGAGTCTGGAGTCGAGAGAGAGAGGTTCTGCAACATAGAATTACAATAGAAAGTCATAAGCTCTCCCAGAAGCCCTCGTACGCTAAAGCAGGGTAGCTCTTCAGAATACTTGACGGTGGAAATATGTGTATAATAGTGAAAGTGAAGACATCCCTGTGTATGTATAATGTTGGGAAGCTTCAGATGAGGTTGTTGGTGGTGATTTTGATGAAATTTTTTGCAAGTTTAATTACCTTACAAATGTTCTCTTCTTGTTTTTTTTTTTGCGTGTGTTGCGCATTTTCAGGATTATTGATACATAACGATAATTTTGATATCTTTCTTCCTATTTTTTTATAAATTTTGATCTGATCTGTTTGTAGAGGCGATCTTGTACAAAGACATTACATAAACTGTCAGTATTAATTTATCTAACCCAGTGATTCCCAATTAGTTTTTAGCATTATCCCATTATAAAATGTTTGTAGCCCTTGTTGCCCCAGGTCGCTGTTTGGGCAAATTATATGTGGCTGACCAACGAGTACTTTTTACCTATCAGGAAACACAATTATTCATGTTTTTATTCCTTAAATTACATTATCATCATCAATACCACCGTACAACAACATAAACAAATACCCGGAACAAAATAAACACCGTAAACAGCTCTTAAGGGTAAAGTGAGCCTTTCTATCAGTGATTTTCTGGTCGGATCGCGGCAACAGCTTCTAGCGTGAACACGTGATGAGTTCTGGCTTTATTTACTTTTTGCACATGACAAGGCAGAAAATCCTGCCTCGCACAGGTGAGTGGAGACAATTGGTAACAAAATCTTCGTGATAGTCGCCTTGGCATCATAATATTCAACCCTTTGAGCGGTCCAAAATGATGATAACTTTGCTTTCTCCTTTCGAAGCTGATCTGGAGATGCTTTCCAGGTGGCTCTTCTGAAACACTTGCGGTTGGGAATATGAACGAATCTAAAACTCAGTAGTACGGAACGATGTCTACGTCACAAAAGTAGTGGGACATTATTAGCTTTGGATACTTGACGTTAACTATCTCTGACTCGAGGAACTCAGAGCCTTGGATAAACTGCGATGTTTCCCTTCTCGAGTCTTGCATCCCATAATTACACTTTCGCTTGATATGCTTGAATTTTGTTCTCAGAAAATGATGATGTTCTCATTTCTCCCTTACAAAAGCGTGTTTAATAAGTTCAGATGGAAGAACATGTCTTCCAGAAAAATCAAAGTTGGATCTTGGAATTTCTAACTTGGTTTTAATTTATTTTCAAGAAGGAAGATTTTAATATCTGAGCGGTGTAAAGACCCAGTCAAGCACATTTCCTCGAGACACCCATCTTGTTTTAGTGATACAACAAATGCTTGCTTGCAGACCCAAAATCTTCACACACACATAGATTGAGACAGCCAAGAATTCAGCGTACTTTTCTTGATAACATCACCTTTACCACATCCCACGCCACATCCGCCAGGTCAGACTGCAGTTCTTTGGAGGCCACAACATCTGACTGTGAATCATACAATGACTGGAGAGAACGTTTCGGTTCTTATGTTCACGTGAGTCACACATAATATCCAGGATAAACAGCAAGCATGGCTGGAGTAGTCTGTGGAAACTCCAACACAATTTGCCCACTTCATTTTAACATTTTCCTCATAAAAAAGTCATCGACTATCCTGAAAATATCGACACCTCAGTCCTCCCTATCAGATAAACACAACATTCAATGCACCGACACAATAAATCCCCACATTAACTATGACACATGCAACATTACTCAGCCTCCTACTTCAGTTATACCTAGAACCAAATTCTCTCACAGCCACTCAACACTATCCCATGCAACAACGAAATTCATAAATTCATAACATTATTAGGTTTACACACGGTCAATATATCTGTTACTTTTCTGTTAGTGAGAAAAGGAAATTCCAAATCAACATAAGAAAAAGTAAATATTTCCAACAATGATCTGTCAACAGCTTCTCACTTGTCTCTCTCGATGTCCCTTGTTGCACTGATCTGTTGTTTACCTGTGGATCATTAATGTTTCCGTACTATTTATATGTATCTACGTCCAAAGTACGTAGAATTAATTGGGGATAACCTGCTCTACGGGAACGCAATCGACCAGTCCTGCAGCCCAATTAGGTTTCATCATTAATTTTTTTTATTTTTTCAGTCTTATTTTTACTGTGACAGCTTCGTTACTCTCGAAAAATGTTTAATTACTCCTTTGGGGGTAACGTATTTTACACTTAAATGAGAACCCGTGAACTAGCCTAACCTAACTGACCCTAATCTTTCCGAACCTAACTTAACCAAAATTAACATCTATAAGTAAACTTAACCTAGCTTTAATTATCCTAACCTAACCTAACTTGACCAAATTTAACTTAAATGAACCTTACCTAACTAACTTAACCTCACCTAACCTGACTATACATTTAAGGAAATGAAAGCGATTGAGTGCAGTGCCGGTCACATGCTAATCTTAAATACAGTTCTATTTGTCCTTATTTTATTGATTTTTGTATGAAATTGTGAATTTTGTGAGGAAATATATGTACTGTAATTTGGAGTAAAATTCTAGTTCAGAGCAAAATATCCCCAAATTTAAACCAGAATTTCCTTTTTCCCCATTGACACCCAAAATTCCCCAACTCTGGAGAAAATTCCTCATCTCTGGCAGTACTGCTTATTATCACACATGGCTCACAGGCAAAAGACATATGACTGCCACACCCCGCACACACCTCACAATCTGAAATTGACAAGAAATCTTTTTCATTAATGTATGTTGTATATAAAGTAGTGAAATAGTTACCAGGATATACTGTATAAACATTATGTAGAAGTTTTTGTTTAATTTGAATACTGAAATAATATTATATGAAATAAGCATGATGTGACTATGTCTCGATCGTTTGCTTTGAGCGATGTCACAACCAATCAGGTGATGTCAGATGCTTCAGAGGGAATATCGATTCGTCAAAAAGAAAAAAAAAAACTTTGCCTTCGGTATTTTGTATTACCTGAATAGTACTGAGAAAGACAAGTGTTGGCACCGTTTTAAAGTTACTTTATGTCACGTTCGTAAATGTTTTGACTCAACAATTATCTCTTTTATGCAAACCGGTTATTTTCTACCCATAAAGTGACAGGACTTGACGGCATATATATATATATATATATATATATATATATATATATATATATATATATATATATATATATATATATATATATATATATATATATATATATATAGTGATGGTCAGTTCAAAACTGATAATATGTTGCATAAATTTATTTGTCAGTGGCCCAAGGTTAAAAATGCTTTGAAAACCTTTGAAAGATTACAGGGAAATAGTGTTAGGAATGATGACAAAACTAAATTAGACAGGGAGTTTAAAACTAAACGCGGTAAGGGGAGGACTCAGAACACGACTAACTTAAATGTATACTACGCGAACAGTAGAAGTATGAGAAACAAAATGGATGATATTAGGGCCTTGGTATGTACCGAAAAAATCGATATAATAGCATTCACTGAAACATGGATCAACCTAGACACACGTGAGTTACCGGTCGAATACCAAATTGCGGGTTACAAACTGTTCCATACCGATAGGCAGACCAGGAAAGGAGGCGGAGTAGCAATCTATGTTAGGGATAATCTGAAGTGTGAAATAAATAAGGAAATAAAAACTGAGCGGAATACAGAAACAATTTGGATAGAATTAATCGACGGTAGGGAAAAATTAATCACAGGAGTAATATATAGACCTCCCAATCTTGATAGAGTCAATGAGCGATTTATCTGGGATGAAATGCGCAGGGCTTCCATACACAACAAAGTCTGTATAGTAGGCGACTTTAACCTTGGCCAAATAGATTGGACTGACCTTACAGGTAACTCAGAATCAGAGGATTTTCTCGAGACGATCTAGGACTGTTTTCTAAGTCAACATATAACCGAACCCACCCGGGGTAATAATATACTCGATTTAGTTCTGTCAAACAGAGAAAACCTCATTAGCAATGTAGAGGTAGGGAACGAACTTGCAAACAGCGATCACAAAGAAATTAGATTCCAGTTAGATTTTCAGGGCAGACGTAAGGAAAATTCCACTAAAGTACCAGATTTCAGAAGGGCAAACTTTGACAGTTTAAAGAGGCAGCTGAGAGAGGGGGTGTCGCGCTTGGCCATGAACCTGACAGATGACACAGACCTGATAACGAGATCTGAGATTGCCGAGTTCCACGACAATTTAAATAGTGAGTTACTTAATGCATAAAGGCAGAACATACCATACAAAAAACTCAGATCAGACAACAATGACCCTAAATGGATAAATAATCATTTAAATAACATCATTGGCCAAAGGAAGGCTTTAAGTAGAAGGATGAATAGTGGCGAAATTCACCTCCGGGAATATTATAGGGTATTGGCGAGTAGGGTTAAAACCGAGATAAGGAAAGCCAAGAGGAATAAAGAGGTAAGGATAGCAAGGGAGGCGAAGACAAACCCCAAAGGATTCTACCAAATGTATCAAACTAAAACATGAGAAAAGATTGGACCAATACGGTCAGACACCAGCCAGCTCAGTGATAACGACAGAGAAATGAGCAATAATTTGAATAAATATTTTTCAACAGTTTTCACCACTGAAAATTTAAACATGATACCCGGGGCACCGACTTTATTCAGAGATAGTGAAGAAAACAAATTAAGCGAGATAGTAGTGACTAGTAATGATGTTAGTAAGCAAATAGACAAAGGAATGTAAGGAAGAGCTTAGTATGCCCTTAGCAAAGTTGTTTAACATGTCCTTAAAAACAGGTGTAGCACCAGAATCCTGGAGGATAGCGAATGTAATACCGATTTTCAAGAAGGGGGATAGATCACTATCCTCTAACTACCGCCCAATCAATCTAACATCAATAGTAGGCAAATTACTGGAAGCAATCATTTCAAACTCTATTCGAAATCACCTGGAGAAGCACCTATTGATCAATGATTCCCAGCATGGCTTCACAAGCGGACGTTCATGTCTAACTAATCTATTAACATTCTTTTCATCAGTTTTCGAATCGGTGGACGAGGGGCACAATTATGATGTGGTATATCTCGACTTTAGCAAAGCCTTCGACAGAGTCCCCCACAAAAGACTAATTAGAAAGGTAGAAGCACATGGCATCAAAGGTAATATCCTTAAATGAATTAGGGCGTGGTTACAGGACAGGAAACAGCCAGTGAGCACTAATGGCACTAAGTCCCATTGGAGCAACGTCACAAGTGGAGTTCCCCAAGGCTCAGTACTTGGATCATTATTATTTATTATATATATAAACGACATAGATATCGGCATAGACAGCAACATAAGTAAATTTGCTGATGACACGAAAATAGGACGTGTTATTAAATCTCTCGAGGGCTCCACAAAACTACAGGAAGATCTAAACAAATTTTTCAAATGGTCTGAAAAATGGCAGATGAAATTCAACGTGGACAAATGTAAAGTACTCAGTATAGGAGATGTAAACAGGGAAACCAGATACCAGATGAACAACGATGCCATAGAGAAATCTGACTGCGAGAGAGATTTAGGAGTAATGATAAGTAGGAACCTTAAGCCAAGTAAACCATGTGTTTTTGCTCGTAACAAGGCTAATAAAGTACTTGGGTTCATACAAAGGAGTGTTAGTTACAAGACTAGCGAGGTCATCCTAAAACTGTATCTTGCTCTTGTGAGATCACACCTGGATTACGCAGTTCAGTTCTGGTCACCGTATTACAGAATGGATATAGAATCCTTGGAAAGAATTCAGAGGAAAATGACAAGACTAATCCCGGGCATTAGGAACGTTGAGTATAGAGATGGGTTAAAGCATCTTAATTTGCACTCCCTCGAGAGACGTAGAGCGAGGGGCGACCTGATAGAGGTGTATAAGTGGAAGGCAGGGCTAAACAAAGGGGACATTACAAAGGTACTCATACTATCCAACCAGGAGTGAACTCGTAACAATGGTTTTAAATATGACAAATTTAGATTTAGGCGTGAAATAGGTAAACACTGGTTTGGAAACAGAGTAGTGGATGAATGGAACAAGTTACCAAATATTATCATTAACTCGAATACGCTGAATAGCTTCAAACATAGGTTGGATGCTTATATGAGCAATAGGGGTTGGGTGTAAACGGGACTGCCCAGTATGGGCCAATAGGCCCGCTGCAGTTTCCTCCATTCTTATGTTCTTATGTTCTAGATGTATGATAGTTATTTAGTGGGTCCCTTATTTTTTACCTGACCTGACTAGTCACGTCACCCCCTTCTCTTAAGCTCCTCTACGTGTGTGTTGGTGTGGGGATTAGTGGATGACATCATTATGACCTGACCTCATGTTTAATAAGGTCACCCTGTATATTTAAGCCTCTCTCTGTCCATGTAATCTAGTTGCCTCTGAAGATGTCTTGAATAAAGACGAAAGCTAAGGTGCTCCGTTGTTTCCCTTTTCCCGTGTGATTTTATCAAGATTTATTTTATCCACGTTTTCATTGTGGATCTACATGATATATATATATATATATATATATATATATATATATATATATATATATATATATATATATATATATATATATATATATATATATATATATACACATTCCCCTAAATTGGGAAACAAAAAACAATGACACTATGGTCAGAGTCCCAAATCGGTTGGCCGATTATCAGGGATTAAGAAGGTATCTAGGTGAGGTCACCTGGGAACAATATCGTCAGTCCCCAGTACATAAGAACATAAGAAAATAAGGAGTCTGCAATAGGCCGGTTGGCCTGTGCATGGCAGCTCCTGTCGAGAGTTACTACCACTCTCTATCATCCATGAATCTATCTAGCCTCCTTTTGAAACTTTCCAGAGTTCCCGCACTTACTACAACGTTGCTAAGCTTGTTCCACTCGTCCACCACCCTATTTGTGAACCAGTTTCTTCCTATCTCCCTCCTAAACCTAAACTTATCCAACTTGAATCCGTTGCTCCGAGTCCTATCCTGCTCGGATATTATATGAACTTTATCTATATCCCCTTTATTGATTCCTTTCACCCACTTAAATACTTCTATCATATCTCCCCGCACTCTTTGTCTTTCTAGGGAATGCAAGTTAAGTTTCTTTAACCTATCCTGATATGGAAGGTTTCTAAGTCCCGGAATCATTTTTGTCATTCTTCGCTGCACCGACTCTAGTGAATTTATATCCATTCTATAATAGGGGCACCAGAACTGAACCGCATAATCGAGGTGCGGCCTAACTAGCGCAAGATATAGTTGCAATAAGACCTCTGCACTCTTGTTACTTAAACTTCTAGATATAAAACCCAATACTCTGTTTGCCTTATTTCGAACATTAACGCACTGTTTTCTAGGCCGTAGGTCCGGGCTTACAAGTACCCCTAGGTCTCTTTCACAAGTCGACTTCTCTAGGTTGATGTTGTTAAGGCTGTATACATTATAAGTATTTGTTCTTCCAATATTAAGTACGCTGCACTTGCTGGTGTTGAATTTCATTTGCCATTTTTCAGACCACCCCTGCAGTTTATTTAGATCTTCCTGTAATGCATTTGCATCCTGCCCTGAATTAATTCGCCGCCCTATTTTGGTGTCATCCGCAAACTTGCTTATGTCACTGCTGATCCCAGTATCTAAATCGTTTATGTAGATTATGAACAAGAGTGGGCCTAGTACTGACCCCTGGGGAACCCCACTGGTTACACGGCCCCACTCAGATTTAACACCATCTACGCTGACCCTCTGCGTTCTATCGGTGAGCCATGATTTTATCCAATTTAAAACTTCCCCTCGATACCATGAGGTCATAGATGACACAACAATTGATCATGACTATAATATATTCACTAGTATACTACATAAAGCATAAGAACAAAATATACCATACAGAAAAATTAGGTCAAATAAGAATGAGCCAAGGTGGATGACCAGAAATCTTAAACATGACATAGCAATACAGAAAGGAATTTATAAGAAATTAAAGGGAGGGGAGGAGCAGCTCAGAAATAGGTATAATGAACTATCTAGGAATGTTAAGAAAAATGTAGAGAAACCAAAGAGAGACTTTGAAGTCAAAATAGCAAGAGAATCCAAGGCGAATCCCAAGGGATTTTTCCAGGTATATAGAACAAAAGTGAAGGACAAAGTTGGGCCTTTAAAGTCAGGGACGGGAGAAGTGATAAATGGCAGTGGAGAAATAAGCAAAGCATTGAACAACTACTTCTTATCAGTTTTCACAGAAGAAATTCGCTAGGAAATTCCAGAGGTGGAACTGATATTTAGGGAAAAGGAAGAAGAGAAATTAAAGAATATCACTATCAGAAAAGAGGATTTTCTTAAGAGGATAAATAAACTAAAGAAGACAAAATCCCCAGGACCGGATGAAATTTTCCCTCGAGTCTTGAAAGAGTGTAGGGAACAGATTAGCGGACCCCTTGTAAATTTATTTACAAAATCATTAGACACCGGAGTTGTTCCAGACTTATGGAAACAGGCAAATGTAGTACCCATATTAAAAAAGGGAGACAGAGCATCAGCGTCATATTACCGGCCGATCAGTTTGACGTCAGTAGTGGGGAAATTTCTTGAATCAATTATAGCAGATCGCATCTAGAGAAAAGCAAATTAATCTACGACTCGCAACATGGGTTTACAAAGGGAAAATCTTGTCTAACAAATCTGCTGACGTTTTTTAGGAACGTCTTTGAGGTAGTAGATAAGGACGAAAATTACGATGTTATTTACTTAGACTTTAGCAAAGCATTTGACAGAGTACCGCATCAGAGGCTTCTGAGAAAAATTAAGGCTCATGGTATCGAGGGGAAAGTTTTAAATTGGATAAAATCATGGCTCACCAATAGGACGCAGAGGGTCAACGTAGATGGTGTTAAATCTGAGTGGGGCCGTGTAACCAGTGGGGTTCCCCAGGGGTCAGTACTAGGCCCACTCTTGTTCATAATCTACATAAACGATCTAGATACTGGGATCAGCAGTGACATAAGCAAGTTTGCGGATGACACCAAAATAGGGTGGCAGATTAATTCAGGGCAGGATGCAAATGCATTACAGGAGCATCTAAATAAACTGCAGGGGTGGTCTGAAAAATGGCAAATGAAATTCAACACCAGCAAGTGCAGCATACTTAATAGTGGAAGAACAAATACTGACAATGTATACAGCCTTAACAACATCAACCTTGAGAAGTCGACTTGTGAAAGAGACCTAGGGGTACTTGTAAGCCCTGACCTACGGCCTAGAAAACAGTGGGTTAATGTTCGAAATAAGGCAAACAGAGTATTGGGTTTTATATCTAGAAGTGTAAGTAACAAGAGTGCAGAGGTGTTATTGCAACTATATCTTGCGCTAGTCAGGCCGCACCTCGATTATGCGGTTCAGTTCTGGTGCCCTTATTATAGAATGGATATCAATTCACTAGAGTCGGTGCAGCGAAGAATGACTCCTTATTTTCTTATGTTCTTATAACTACACTTTATAAATATAATGTGAATTTGTATGAAATTTTTTTTTGCATAAATATCTTTTAATGTATTTATTTATTTTGACTAAATCGATCGATTTACCGCTTACCATTGTTAATATTACTTTCGCTGTCTAAATACATGTTGAACCATTTTGAGTATGCGTGACAGTTGTACAGAATATCTATCTATCTATCTATTTATCTATCTATCTATCTATCTATCTATCTGCACCACCATAGAAAACCTATATATCTCATTTAGTTTAGCTCGATCAGTGAGTGAGTTATCAAGTGAGGTGTAGATTAGGGTGGTCCTTATTTTGGCGCAAAAAACAAAATTTGCCATTTTTTTGTCACAGACCCTGGCAAAAGTTTCCTTTTGGGGTAGAAACATTGCCTGTAAAATATTTTTTACATATCTTAATAATTAAAGGTTGGTCAAGTCAAATGAAATTTAACAATATTATGCCTATGCTTAATGTTCATAACACATCATTTCCTAGCCCCCAAGCCTGCCCCCCCCCCCCACTTAGTCTAAGTGGGTATTAGCTGCTCAAGGCAGGGGGCGCATGAGGACCAGTCTCACTCTTTGTCGCCCAGTAAGGTCTGCTTGAGGGCATTAGGGAATGGTTTCCTGTGGTCAGCAACTGCCTGCAGTAGATACTGCAGTTGCTGTTCGTCCTTGGTGATGCGGCCTGAGAAATCTTGGACTAAGGCTACTCCTCTTTCTGCATGATCATTGATCAGACAAATCTTGTACACTGGCTTTTGCATTTTGGAAGCCAGGATCATCTTTCCACTGTTCTACTGGGAGGGCCAGGAAATCTGAATTCAAGTTGAGCTTTTTGAAAAATGACTTTGTGTTCTTTGTCGTGAAATCATATAGGTTCTTCACTTGGAGTGTGTCTGGATTGATTGTAACCCGTTTGACATGCTTTTCTTCTCCAATAACGATGTTCATAGCTTCCAACATGCGGTCCTTCACTGCTGGGAGAACATCGTCATCAAAGAAGGCCAATGCAACCAACTCTTCTGACAAGTACCAGAGGTGTCTCATCATTTTGTTGAAAGTTGCCTTTGATATGGCATCACTCATGGTACTGTAGTCTTGTAGAGCTTTAAGCAACATCAGATCTCCTTTTGGTGCCTTTGTAGCAAGTGGAGCAGTTGTCCAACTCTTCACATATAATCGGGCAAAGAAAATGCACAAATCTCTTAGTCCTCTGTTCTCCTTTGGAGTAAGCTTAAACTGAGAACGGAATAACCACACTTTGAAGGAATAAATGGTCTTTGCCATCCATCGTGCTTGGTGCATTGCACCAGGAGCAGAAAATCGTACTCCCCGAGAAGGTGATGTGCCAAGGAAGATGGAGGCCAGCTATAGCAGCTCTCGATTATCATCTCGAAGCTGTGTCTACAATAGAGCCTTCTCAATGAAGTTGGTTAGATCGTCCCTAACAGCTCTGACCGATTCTTCTGCCATATCGTCGGTGGAGGAGTCTTCAAACTTCTGCTTGTCAATTTGTTCCCATTTGGCTTGGAATCTTCGGAACAACTGTAGGTCAGGAGCAGCTGAGTGCCCCATTACAGCTTCAAAAGCAGCTCCAGCTACAAGTTCTAGTACATGGTGGCGGCAGGCAAATTATAACAAATCACGACCCAGCAACTGCTCAATTTTGACACACGCACCCTTGTGGTGACCAGTATTTGAGCTTGTTGTATCAAAACACATGTCAGTTGACCTCTGACCCAGCTCAGTTGACCTCTGACCCAGCTTGGAGAAGGTCGTGCGATCGTGCTCCCGCTAGAGACCAAGGAAAATGGCCGCTTTGGATCGTTGTGCCGTGGGGGAAGAGGAGGGGAGTGTGGGGAAGGACGACCTCCTTGCCACGCTGTTAAGGCAGCTGGGGCAGTTGAGGAGTGAGGTTGACACTCTAAAGGGGGAAAATGAAGCCCTCAGGACGGAACTCCTTCAGGTAGGTGTCCTGCCTAGCAGGACACCTGCGAAGGAGGAGCAGGCGTGGAGAGTGGTTGTCTCCAAGGGGACTAGGGTCAGGCTTAGGAAAGCTGACCAGGGTGTGGAGTGCAGTAACCCTTACCAGGTGCTGCAGGAAGCTGGAGAGGAAGAGAAGAGGCAGGACGGTATGGATCAAGGAGAGGAAAGGGCAGTTGTACAAACCCTGCCCACAGGTAAGGTCGTGGTAGTTGGTGACAGCCAGGTGAGGTTTATGGATAGGGCTTTTTGTGCGAGAGATAGGAAACGTAGGACTAGGGTATGTTTTCCTGGGGCTGGGATAGGGCATGTAGCCGAGAGGTTAGACAGAGTTTTGTCAGGGGAGGGTACCAATCCAGTAGTGTGTCTTAGTGTGGGAGGAAACGACATAGGTAAGGTTAGGAGTGAGGAACTTTTCAAGAGGTATAGGGAGGCGCTGGGGAAGATTAGAGATAGGGGAGGGATCCCGATAGTATGTGGTGTCTTGCCTAGAAGAGGGGTTGGTCGTGAATGGCTGTCCAGGGCAATTGCTATTAATTGCCGACTGGAAAAACATTGTGCAAACAATGGTTGGGCATTCATTGATGACTGGCAACGATTTTATGGCAACGACTACCTGTACTGTCGCGACGGAGTACACTTGTCTCGTGAGGGGGTAAAGACGTTGTCTGCATCCCTGGAGCGTGAAATTGTCACTCCGAAGGGGGGGTTTCGCCAGTAGAGAGGGGTCGGGGAAAATGGGAGTCAAAAAACAAGCAGGTCCTGGGAAGTAGTGAAACAGAAGTAGATAATGCTGAAAATATAGTTCGTCATAATAACAAACATCAAAATAATAAATGTAAAACAGATAGAAACGGAAGAAATATATTGAGTGTTTATTATACTAATAGTAGAAGCCTGTGTAACAAAATGGACCAGCTCAGGGCCATTGTTAGTAAAGAGAACATAGATATAATTGCAATAACGGAAACATGGATAAATTCAAACCGCAAGAATTTTTTAGCAGAATTTCATATTCCAGGATATAACCTATTTAAATCTGACAGAGTAGGAAGGAGAGGTGGCGGTGTAGCAGTGTATATCAGGGTGTCATTAAAAAGCTGCAATAAATCAAACATTAAAACAAATAGCGACAATGAAAGTATTTGGGTAGAGATTGGTGAGGGCAGTGAATCCGTAGTCATTGGTGTTATATATAGACCACCTAATTTGAGTAGGAACGATGGTAAATTGCTATGGGAGGAAATAAAGAAGGCATCTGATAGAAACAATGTATGTATTCTAGGCGATTTCAACTTTTCAGGCATAGATTGGAAAAATCAACTTAGCGATAATGAATCTGAAGATTTTCTAGAAGTAGTACAAGATAGTTTTTTATATCAATTCATAAACTCGCCCACTAGAGGAAATAATATCCTCGATTTAGTTCTCAGTAATAATGAAAATCTAGTAAAAGATGTTGGGATTGGAGACGAACTAGGAAACAGTGATCATAAAGCCATATATTTTAACATAATATGGGATGGCAGGAAGAAGGAAAATTCGGCCTTGATCCCGGATTTTAGGAAGGCTAATTACGGTAGCTTAAGGAGAGACCTAAGGGATGACCCTATGGTCAAAAGATTAATTCCCCCCACACCTCTGGAAACTGTCAACTTAGGACGGGATAACCCCGAATTTAATTTAGCAGCTACTTATGAACAATTTATTGCGACAATCAATAATGCTCAAAATAAACACATCCCTAAAAGAAAATTCAGATCGATACGGAACCAACCAAAATGGATGAATAATAGACTCTTAGATCTTCTAGGGAAAAAGAAAGGAGTATATAGAAAAGTTAAGAAAGGCGAAAATCACTTACTTGGTTACTATCAGAACCTAACAAGACAGGTAAAAACAGAAATTAGGAAAGCAAAGAGAAATTATGAAATCAAGGTAGCAAACGAATCGAAAAATAACCCCCAAACTTTTTTATCAACTATATAAATCAAGGTTAGAATACAATAGGTCCCCATAAAACTACGACAGGAGAAATGACTGATGATAGGTTAGGAAATGTGTAATCGTTAATCATTTTCGCTCCGTATTCTAAATGAAAACTAGCACAGTTTCAGAAGTTCGCCAAGGTATATAATGACAGTATAGAAAATATGTTGATGAATATCAATATTACTAGTAACGATGTGCTTAAAGAAATTAACAAACTGAAGCCTCATAAATCGCCTGGTCCAGACGAGGTATATGCTAGAATATTAAAAGAATGTAGAGATAAGTTGAGTAATCCATTAGCAGTTTTATTTAATAAGTCATTAGAATCGGGCCTAGTGCCAGAAGCTTGGAAACTTGCAAATGTAGTTCCGATTTTCAAAAAGGGTGATAAATCATAACATCAAATTACCGTCCCGTAGTCTCACGTCAATCATGGGCAAGTTACTGGGAGTCAATTATTGCTACAAAAATCAGAAGCCACCTTAAGAGCATTCAACTTAATTCATTCTTCTCAGCACGGGTTCACCCAGGGACGTTCTTGTCTCTAAATTTGCTTAGCTTTTTCTCCAGAAGTATATGGCCCGGTAGATAATGATAAGTCATATGATATAATTATTTAGATTTCAGTAAAGCGTTCGATGAGTCCTCATGAGAGATTGATAAGGAAGGTAGAAGCACATGGAATAGGTGGATCAGTATTAAAATGGATTAGGTCATGGTTAACTGGTAGGAAACAAAGAGTCTGCATAAATGGATTAAAGTCAGACTGGGGTGCGGTCAAAAGCGGAGTTCCCCAGGGATCTGTATTAGGCCCTCTGCTGTTTGTTATATTCATTAATGATCTTGATTTAGGCATAACTAGTAGGATTAGTAAATTTGCAGATGATACCAAAATGGGGAGAGTGATAAATTCAGACAGTGACTTTGAACACCTTCAAAGAGATCTAGATACCTTACATGAGTGGTCAGTAAACTGGCAAATGAATTTTAATACTGATAAATGCAAGGTACTACAGATATACAATTACTATTGAGGAATTCATTTCTATACATAATATATAAAAGCAATGACAGTTAAATTTAATACCTGAATAAAAACAATTGACAAGTGGTGAAAACTGCCTTTCCATCAACAATCACACCATTTATTATAAAAAAAAAATTCAAGTACATATTCAGATTATTACCGATACAAACAAGATATCGAAAAATAATAACGCGTACGAAATTTGACAACCAATTCACACGTACATTTAAAATCAAATAGTAATTGACTATTGTATTATAGAACAAAGTGAATTATAAAGATATAGTATTCGAATTAAGTATTGGTTAAAAGCTTTCACACATTCTTGTTTTTTACGCTAAAGTTATCATTATTTCTTTTGCATAAATTATATATTATTATTATCCAATTGGGAAGCACTGGTGGAACTACACCAGGTTTCAGTCGAAGTCGATCCAATTTGTATGTTATAGTTCGTCCAGTGTGTTCATCAATATAACTTGATGACCGTTGATAATAATTATAATCAGAGGACTTATAGTGCGGTTCACAAACCTAAACACAGAAGTTCACTTGTTAGTTATACAATATGATAATTTTTATTGTCTTTCATTCAAAATAAGTGGATGAATATGGTTTACATTTGGATTAGGAAATAATTTTGATATATTGGTACGTTCCAAATAGATTCATCATAATGGAATGTGCTCCATGCAATTAATTTAGTTAATATGTAATTATTCCAGGGTTGGTTTATGATTTAACATGGTTTCTACTTGCAAATAAATGTCACACAGTAAATAGAACTTTGTATAAACCCGGTAAGTGTCAATGTTTAATGTTTCTTGACAAATTGTTTAAGGGCTAGTAAAAATTTATAAAGGCTAGTAAATTTCCAAATCTACTACAGTAGTCCTGCTGGCGACTATGAAAAAATGGTGAATTTCTACCCCTACCTGACCTGTACCAGTGTTTGTAGTAATAGAGGTACAACGCTCATCTAACTTTCACGTTTTTTAAGGTAAAATAGTTGTTGTTGTGTGTGAGGTCACCAAAATATTGACCCAACTAATTAAAAACACCAAAAACTTTATCTTCCTCTCAATACAAAAATAACAAATAAACCACCATTAGAAATCTCGCTGTGAACCTTGCCAGATAATCTAATTTTCTACACCTTTTATTATTTTTCAATTCTATGAGTGTTTTGTTCACCAATATCATGATTTGACGCTATTTTCTAATATTGTATCACGTATATCATCCAGGTCTTGTTCTTATAATTGTTGCTGTAATTGACGCCGTTAGGAGGGTAATTGTACAAGATAATTTAAGTGGAATATGAAGACAAGAATTTAGAAGATGGTGAACACTTTTTTCACTTACTTACAGCTGTAACTTGAAAGTTGTTTGGTATTACGTTTATATTCTTTTAACATTGTAAGTAATTATTGTAATCTTATCACATTTAAAAACACTTATTGGAGAGTATTGGTGGTGCGCCGAGCTGTCAACCTCGAGAAATTTATTAGTCACTCCAAAAC
Source organism: Homarus americanus (assembly GCF_018991925.1). Lineage (NCBI taxonomy): Eukaryota > Metazoa > Arthropoda > Malacostraca > Decapoda > Nephropidae > Homarus > Homarus americanus. The sequence continues at coordinate 7,017,651 of NW_024737068.1, forward strand.
ATTCTTATGGCTGAGATATTTAATTTTTTTCATTGCATGGTTCTGTCACCTGAGAATGCCTGGTCTCGCTATTCATTCCTCATGAGTCCAGTGTGAGTACAAGAGGAAACTGAAGTACCTGTAGTAAACATATTGTAATCACTCTGGTCACACTGGACAACGCCCTTCTCACATCCAACCCGAAAAGGTATCGAACCCAAACCATAACAGTGAGAGGTAAGCACGCTATAGGGGCGAGATCTATAGGAGAACGTGTGTTAGTGGCGCCGAGTGTGTGTTAGTGGCGCCGAGTGTGTGTTAGTGGCGCCGAGTGTGTGTTAGTGTGTGTTAATGTGTGTTAGTAAAGCATCAATAAGCATATAGTACCGCCTCTCTCTCTCTATAAGTCTGCCAATTGCAAAATATAGTATGTAGGTTTAGTGGTTCGTTTCTGCTAAGCTCAAACGTAAATAAGAGATGGTACTTGTGTTATGTGTACTGGTGTTGTAAGTAGTGGTGTTGTAGGTAGTGGTGTTGCAGAAAGTGGTGTAGGTGGCGTTGTAGGTTGTGGTTTTGTAGGTAGTGGTGTTGGTACTGGTGTTGTAGGAAGTGGGGTAGTGGTGTTGCAGGTAGTGTTGTAGGTGGTGTTGTAGGTAGTGGTGTATTGTAGGTAGAGTTGTAGGTGGTGTTGTAGGTAGTGGTGTTGAAGAAAGTGGTGTAGGTGGCGTTGTAGGTTGTGGTTTTGTAGGTAGTGGTGTTGTTGGTACTGGTGATGTAGGAAGTGGGGTAGTGGTGTTGCAGGTACAGTAGTGTTGTAGGTAGTGGTGTTGAAGGAAGTGGGATAGTGATGTTGCAGGTAGAGTTGTAGGTGGTGTTGTAGGTAGTGATGTATTGTAGGTAGTGGTGTTGTAGGTACTGATGTAGATAGTGTTGTAGGTTAATGGTGTTGTAGGTAGTGGGGTTATAGGGTAGTCGTGGTGTAGTAAGTGGTGTTGTCGGGTGTTGCAGATGCTGAATTTTATTTTTAATTTTACGCATCAGAAGGTTACAGATTTCTAGAAAACAAATGAAAACACATACGTGATCCTATATAAATAAAAAAAAACCTATAGTACAGTAGTTCCACACCAGCAACCTAGACGGCGCCTCTAAGATAAAACAATACTAATACTTAAAGATCATAACAAAGCTTTTCAAGATATCATATGAGGATGTTAGTAAACACCAACAACTGTGAAAATAAATGGGTAACAAATTCAAATCTAGAACGACCCGTTAAGGCTGCTACGACCATCAACCCCCGAGTCATTGAGTGACTCACAAGCCGTGATACCTTCAATTTACTAAATGGAATGCACGTGTCGAGAATTTATGAGGGAGTTGGCCATTACAAGTGGGGTGCCAGGTTATTTCACCTGACGATAAAACACCCAGACCTATTAACCTAACGTAACCTAACTTCCGAGGTAACGTTTATGGTATTTAATCATCAGGTGAAATAAGCTGGGGGGTCTAATCTTCACGTGGTCCGAAAATATTAAGATAGAATTACAATGACAGACAACCTACAGTATACCCCGGCACACCGGCCAGAGGTGACGTGTCTTGTGTAAATGTTTACATTGGAATCGATGTTTTCGCATTTTTTTTAAGTTATGCAAAAAATCAATATTTGAGAGATGATTTACATGCAAATATCACGACCCTACTGACGGAGTTGCTGTGGCCGAGGGGATACACCTCTCGCCCCCTATAATAGTTATCACTGGTTCGCACATGGGACACCCTCCCCCCCCCCCACCCAATATTTAGCTTTACATTTGGGAAAATGAATATCGTCTAGTGCAGTGCTGGCCAAATGATACAGTTATCATAATGAATTCTTGCAAATGATCGTGACTCAATTATTGTCAAACTCGTTAAAGACAACGAGTTGGTTTTGTTAAATGGGAAGGTTATACTGAGGTAATAAGGAAGGTCTCAGGTGAGTCTCATAAGGTCACTGGAGCGAAATGAGGATAGCCTGGCCACCACACTCCTCATAACCTGGCCACCACACTCCTCATAACCCGGCCATCATACTCTCATCACCCGGCCACCACACTCCTCATAACCCGGCCACCACACTCCTACCATAACCCGGCCACCACACTCCTCATAACCTGGCCACCACACTCCTCATAACCTGACCACCACACCTCATAACCCAGCCACCACACCTCATAACCCGGCCACCACACCTCATAACCCAGCCACCACACCTCATAACCCAGCCACCACACCTCATAACCCGGCCACCACACCTCATAACCTGGCCACCACACCCTTACAACCCAGCCACCACACCTCATAACCTGGCCACCTCACCCTCATAACCCAGCCACCACACCCTCATAACCCGGCCACCACACCTCATAACCCAGCCAACACACCTCATAACCTGGCCACCACCATAACCCAGCCACACCACACTCCTCATAACCTGGCCACCTCAATTCCTCATAACCCGGCCACCACACTCCTCATAACCCGGCCACCACACTCCTCATAACCCGGCCACCACACTCCTCATAACCCGGCCACCACACTCCTCATAACCCGGCCACCACACTCCCCATAACCCGGCCACCACACGCCTCATAACCCAGCCACCAAACTCTTCCTGTATTACCAAACAACAAACTCAGGTATAAAGTGATCCTGTAAACAAACGCGACCTTTGTCAATAGTAAAAACAAAACATCAACAGGAAATTTTACTCGGTGATCGAATACATTTATAAAACCTTCCGTTATTTAGATTAGAAACGCCCAGTTGTGCAGTCAATAGTTGATAAGAGAATAATACTAAAATATATACTGTTTGTATATCAATTCGTCGATGTAAAGTTTTTATATGTAACCTACACAGCTGTAAACAATGACATAATGAAATGACAAAGATGCCTGATTTTTTTTACATTGTATTTCAGTAGTGGATTTACGTGAAGTATTTGTGTGTGTGTGTGTGTGTGTGTGTGTGTGTGTGTGTGTTGGCTTCTAATCCTGTCGACAGAAAGGTTTCAGAAATGAACCCAACCTTCCTATTAAAAACAGTAAAAATGTCATATGACCAGAAGATTAGGCACCCCAATTTATTTCAACTGATGATTAAACACTCTAACCTAAATTAATCTAACAACCTAACCTAAACGAATCCCTCTTGGTATAGCATAATCTTCCCTCAATAAAAAAATACACACACACACACAGTAGTTCTCTCTTACAAACCACGCCACACCTCAGGGCCGGATTCAGGAGTGGGCAAAGTGGGCAGCTGCCCAGGGGCCTCCACATATTACAATATATTATTTATTTATTTATTCATTTGGATTATTTTTATTTTCATTCTTTAAAATTCATGTTTATCTATTCCACCACGTAAATTATGTTCAGCAAGAAGCGTGATAGAAATTAGGCTAGCTACTCCTTGAAATTCATGAATACCTGGTTTTCCTATGAACCATATTTTTAATGAATGCTATTGTTTGTGTTGCTAATAATATATTTAGAATTCTGCAAACATATATTGATTAAAAATGAACTACATGGAATAACGAAATTGAGATTTAAAAAAACAAATAAAATATATTTTTTTCATTTTCACTTCAATTACGAATGTCATCAGGGCGCTCAATGTTCTAATTTCCTCAATATAACTGCATATGGCTTCAAAATTCTCCAAAGAAGTGTTAAAATTTCAAAATTTTCCCGGGGGGCTTACAGCGCCCCCCGGAACTCCCAGATGTTTAGGCTCGCTTCACTCGCCATCCCACCCTCTTGGGTAGTTATAATGAGGGGGGCCTCCACAAAGAGGCTGCCCATGGGCCTCCACAGGTCTAAATCCGGCACTGCCACACCTAACATAGTGGTGAGTCGCTGAACTATACGGTGTGACGTCGGGACTTATTTCCTTCATAAGCAACTGAAGTAAACCGGTTATACTCAGTGGGTGGTGGTGGTCAAGTATCTGTTCGCTATTGTTAACTATTTGTATGCTTATCAGATACCACCACAACATACATCCAGACTGATAGATGGATAGACAGATTCAGTAAAATATTCATAAATACTTGTACGTGGGTTCATCATGTAATTAGACACAGTGCAGGTTATAACCAGTGTTGTGTTGTGTTACGGGTCAGTGTTCCCTCTGACGCCGACGCTTGATGGTCACTCACTTATTAAGGAATGTAATGCGATTAATTGTTTGCGTTATGTATAGTTTTTGATGTCCATGTTACTGTTATTATGTAGTGTTATGTTGGTCTGATGATGTCATAAGATGCTGTTGAAACGTTACGGAATATTTATGTTGATGTTTATCCATACATTTGTGTATATATATACATACAATAGTGGTTATAATCATTGTTTACTCTCTCATGTCTGGGGAGGGGTTGTTGATGCCCTCATGAATATTGTTACTCCATGTCAGTAAAGATCCAGAGTTCCCACACAACGGGAAGTTTGTCTCCAGGCTGCCCGTCATCCCTTTATCTTGTTTCTCTTGTTTATTTGTTTGTTGTCTCCTTTACCATGGGAACGTGGGATCACTTCCCAGAACTCAGAGAAAACGGCTCCATATCGTGACCACTAACTCGCTTATATAGATCCCTCCATGTTAGTCGTCTATTCTGCATTATGTATTACTGTTTGGATGGTAAGTCACAGGTTTGTGATAGCTATAGTGTATTTTGATGTAGTGAGATGGTATTTATGTTGTATTGACAACTATTTCTTTCATTTTAATCAAGTTTGTGTGTATGTGGGTTTTGAGACATCAGCTGGGGACGAGAGTATGAACGTGGAGTGATTGGCTGGGGAGGAGAGTACCACACACAGAGTGCTCTTGCTCTTCCAGTGTTACGGTAACCGTGGCGCATGTTGGTTGTACCTCACCCTCATCCTGCATGATTTGTGTCATGTGCCTCTGATTGATACTGTCTTGATTACCAGCTTCAATCACCTGACTGTTGATAGTTGTGGATGTGTCTTTTGAATACTATAAAAGGTAGTACTCGGCGGCCAAGGCTCTACACTGTGGTATCGGGAGAGACTTCTAAAATTGGAATCAGTGAAGATATCTATCTCGTTGGTGATGGGACTTTAAAGTAATTTTTCTACACATCTGGATGCGAGACGCTTCTTCAGTGTGTGATGCACCTCACGCTATGAGAGTGAGCCAGCGGTCAAGATGATGAGCGTGGATATCGTTACAGGCGAAAAGTCACTAAGGTAAGAACCAAGTTGTCTACCAGCCATTCCGGTGCAAACCCAGCTGATATTCCTAGCGAACGGAGTTGAGGGCAATCTATAAATATGAGGTTATACGCGAAATATGGCAACCCTATGGTATATTTTGATGCTTTTCACGAACAGTATAATGATAGGGGACCGCTGTGTGAGATTTTCAATGGTGTATGGTAATGAGATATCGTTTAGCAGCGCAGCTATTCTGGGAATGTGATTCAGTGGGTCGCCAACAGGGTAAGGATCTGACCACGATTTTGGCAAGGCCGTGACCCATATATGAGTTATGTGTTGTCCTGTCCTCATCACCACACTCTCCTATTCTTAAACGTTCCTCATTCAAACCCACATAGACATTCCGGCCATTCTGTCCCAAGCAGGCGGAGGCGGTTGGACGAAACAGTCGACAGTGTGTGTGTATGTATGTATGTATGTGTGTCGGCATGTAAATACGAGGTTGAATGAATGAAATGCCTATCCAATGCGCGTTGACTCTTCCCTTCCTGACGAGCAGATGATAGAGACCTTGGTATGATTTTCATCACTTACCAAACCAGGGTGGCTGTAAGTGGCATTACCTGCACGTAGTAAGGAGTACCAGTAACGCTTCCTCTGAATTAACCTACGGCTCCCGCCATCGCATGCTCTTTCAAATTAGATTTCCGGGAAGCAGGAACGGTCGAACCTCAAATCCGTTGCTGTCTTTTTTTTTTTATCGAGGGATCCAGTTTTCCGAATTACTTACTGTATCGTATTGAATATATTGTGTGTGTTTTTATTTTAATCTGAGGGTAGTGGTGGGTGTTGGAGGAGGGAGGGAGGGAGGGAAGACATGGCAGACGGTTGGGTGGAATTTAAAGGTTCAGCGGCAGGGTGGGGTGGGGTGGTCGAGGCTGTTAAGGGCGAAGATGATCTCACCACACATACTTTATACCTGGACGGGAACAACACTCGCCTGAAGAATCTCCTCCCCAACTTATTCCACCTAATGATTAAACACCGTAACGCAATTTTAACCTTATCCTAATCTAACCCAACCTATCCTAATCCCTGAACTAGTTTTAAGGTGGTTAATCTTTAGGTGAAATAAGGCCGGTGATCTCTAATAAATAAGTGCATACCTCAAGCCACACGCGTAACACAAAATGCAAACTCAGTCGTGCACACACATACCACAGGACTTAAACACACACATGCCATAAAATGCACGCTCAGTCACACACACATACCACAAAATGCACTCAATCACATACATACATACACATACATACATACGGCAATGCACAGACATACACATACCACAAGATTCACACACACACACACACACGCACACACTCACTACAAGACACGTACCTGTACCACACAAGACGCACACACACACACACACACACACATGCAAGACTCAAATACTGTACATACCCACATTCTACAAGACACACGTACCACACAAGACGCAAATACACTCACAACACACACGCACACACACACGAATATTCTCAGAAAGACAGTATTGTGTTAGTGTCTTACGTTGTACTGAGAAATTTGTATCCATGACAGCAATAGAGACGATATTATTGGCCCCGTTGGTTACTGAGATGTATTGAACCAGTGACTTCAGTTTCTTGAAATATTACCCCCACTGACGAATACTGAGGGGGTGGGGTGGGGGGGGGGTTAATTGATTGTGTTCCTGTCTGTCTGTCTGTCTGTAATAGGTTCTGTCGTTTATAGGAGTTATGTTGATGTGTGTTTCTTATGAATTTTGTTACGGTGGATTTTTTTAGGAGGTTACTGAACTTATTTGACCGAGATATACCAGGAGAATTTTAAGTGAATGCAAATATTATATACCGTACGTAATCTTTATCCATCCTGATCCACTGTTAATCCAAAGTAAACCTTTCGTAAACTTAACCCTGGTGCCGAACGTTAATCATATTTATTTAACCCAACCACACTTTAAATAAACTTACTTAACCCATTAACCCACCTAGACACTTAACCAAATTTTATCTCAAATTAACTGATAATGTATTTTCTTCAGAAGGCGATAATAATGTGATCTAATCTGGTACCAATAAATCATACGAAAATTGTTTTGTTGTGGGCGTATTGTCACACACTCACCACCCACACACACACACCACGCACACACACACCACACCACGCACACCACACCACGCACACACACACAATACCCTTCACAAGTTGGTAAATATCAGAGTATTTACGTCATTCCAGCACTATTTATTATGCACCTAGACATTTCCATTGTAGGTATTGGTGGGGATATATTTAATGTTTGCTTTCTATCCTTGTTTGTCCAAGTTAAAGAAATGGTTGGTCGTACCGTGATAGTTGGTGTCCCTGTCTGGTGTGTGTGTGTGTGTGTGTGTGTGTGTGTTTACGGGGTCTTTGGCGATGTTTTTCTTTGGGTGAGATCAAAGGAGAAGGATCGTGCTTATTTTTTGTTATTTTTTTCTGGCTAATTCCGTAAGGAATTTATAAAGCAGAGGACATGAACAAAGTTGACCTGATCTAACCTAACCTAACTTAACCCAAGTATAGCTGACCCAATTTAATCAAGACCAAGTAAAACCTAATTCAACTTGAAGCTAATCTGATTTAACCGGAACTAACGTAACCAAACTTTTCCTAACCTAACCCATCCTTACCTAACCCAACTTAAAACTAACAACACTTAACCTAACCCAAATTAACCCAAACCATCCTAAACAAACTTAACCGAATTTCACCAAACCTGACCTAACCCAACCTAACCTAACCATCACGTTGTAGGTTTTATAGGTATAACTAGTTCTTGTATGTAATCTTTAAGTATTTCATCGGTAATTATCAACCTCAATTTAGCCTTGTTATATTATATGCATCTGTGCTAAGACAAACACTCTCTCTCTCTCTCTCTCTCTCTCTCGTTTATGCTTTTATGCAGTTTCTTTCACATAAGATGGCGGGGAACGTCCTTATTAATAATCCTTTGGTGAGAGGTTTAAATCATCGTCCACAAAGGGTTAAAACATCGTCTTCAAAGGGTTAAAACATCGTCTTCAAAGGATTAAACTATCGTCCTCAAAAGGTTAAAACATCGTCTTCAAAGGATTAAACTATCGTCTTCAAAAAGTTAAACCATCGTCCTCAAAGACTTAAACTATCGTCCTCAAAGGGTTAAAACATCTTCAAAGGGTTAAACCATCGTCCTCAAGGGGTTAATTTCCTGATTGAGTAGGATAACCGTATTCCACCCACATATCTTTGCCAGTTACATTTGCTCTAGTTAATATTTAGAAGTTGCCAACACCTACTTATATATTGAGTCTTATATAGGGAGAAAGAGAAACAACAAACACTAAAAATAATTTATTGTTTTACGTTTTCGTCGGATATGCTTTTTACCGAGTTACTTAAAACCTGTTTGACGGGAGTAAGTAAAATTTGGTGAAGTGGTTTTATATCCTCTTCATTCAGGCTGAGGTCAATAATGAAGGCCCTCCTTATAGTTTCCTGTTAAAGAGTTATGCAGCTTGTTTGCTTAGTCCTTTGGGGCAGGTTATTGTTTCCGATCCTGTGTGTGTCCCAAGATAGTTCCAGTATTGCTATGGTAACAGTTTGCGCATGAACACACAGGGGTTATCGTGCACAAAAAATAACATGAGACAGCCTGCAGCAGTGATGACATTAATTAAAATTAACAAGCATCACAAATTCAATATTTACCCCGTGCCAATGGGAACGGTTCGCGGGCTGGGTTGCATCTGCTCGGAAAAGGTATATATGTATGTTAGAGATTGGAGTTCATTGACATAAAATCAATGGCACCTTTTAAGTACTGATACTCATCTACGATAGGATTCACAATAGGCAAAGTGAGGAATGTGGTCTGGTATGGTTGGTAGCTCTGACTATTCTCAGAATTACAAAGGCGTTTAAAATCTCATTCATTATTCTGCAGAAATAATACATATGTGACTAGAGTTAACAGTAGATGCTTTATTGTTGATGTATGTGAACAAGGAAGCGTAGAATGTTTAGTTTGGTTGTTGCCTCAGATAGTGTTTAGGCAGACGTGTGTGTTGATACTAATGTTGTGAGTGTCGCTGAGAGAAAAAAATTATTTTGAATGAGAGATAATTTTGAGCGAGAGAAAGTTTTTAATGTGTAAGAGAATTATATATATATATATTGAATTAGTGAGTGAGGGGATTATTTAATAACCACTTAGAATCAATTTAGTTTTTACAAGGGATCTTATCGACAGACAGAGCAAGATAAGTCGACTGGCAGGATTCCGGCATTAATGACTAACTATTAAACGCTCACATACTGATTTCAATATAATTCCTGGAACTTAAAGTGTGACTGATTAAAGGTTGGGGGTCAGCTCGATCCCCAAATTGGGCTAGCAGACACTCAGAATATGACAAGCAACAGTGATATAATTTTCATTCTATAGTAGTCCCCTCTCTAATTTCTTAAGACGATCAAACACACGACGGTAGATTGGGGGAGGGAGGGCTTATGTAAGGTATTCTTTAAGGTGTTGGGGGGCTTATGTAGGTATTCTTTAAGGTGTTGGGGGCTTATGTAAGGTATTCTTTAGGTGTTGGGGGCTTATGTAAGGTATTCTTTAGGTGTTGGGGGGCTTATGTAAGGTATTCATTATTAAGGTGTTGGAGACATGTAAGGTATTCATTATGTTGGGGGGCTTATGTAAGGTATTCATTAAGGTGTTGGGGGGCTTATGTAAGGTATTCATTAAGGTGTTGGGGGGCTTATGTAAGGTATTCATTATGGTGTTGGGGGCTTATATAGGTATTCATTAAAGGTGTTGGGGGCTTATGTAAGGTATTCATTAAGGTGTTGGGGGGCTTATGTAAGGTATTCATTAAGGTGTTGGGGGCTTATGTAAGGTATTCATTAAGGTGTTGGGGGGCATGTAAGGTATTCATTAGGTGTTGGGGGCTTATGTAAGGTATTCATTAAGGTGTTTGGGGGCTTATGTAAGGTATTCATTAAGGTGTTGGGGCTTATGTAGGTATTCATTAAGGTGTTGGGGAGAACATGTAAGGTATTCATTAAGGTGTTGGGGGGCTTATGTAAGGTATTCATTAAGGTGTTGGGGGCTTATGTAAGGTATTCATTAAGGTGTTGGGGGGCTTATGTAGGTATTCATTAAGGTGTTGGGGGCTTATGTAAGGTATTCATTAAGGTGTTGGGGGCTTATGTAAGGTATTCATAGGTGTTTGGGGGCTTATGTAAGGTATTCATTAAGGTGTTGGGGGGCTTATGTAAAGGTATTCATTAAGGTGTTAGAGGCTTATGTAAAGAGTATTCATTAAGGTGTTGGGGGGGCTTATGTAAGGTATTCATTAAGGTGTTGGGGGCTTATGTAAGGTATTTGTAGGTGTTGGGGGCTTATGTAAGGTATTCATTAAGGTGTTGGGGGCTTATGTAGGTATTCATTAAGGTGTTGGGGGCTTATGTAAGGTATTCATTAAGGTGTTGGGGGCTTATGTAAGGTATTCATTAAGGTGTTGGGGGGCTTATGTAAGGTATTCATTAGTGTTGGGGGCTTATGTAAGGTATTCATTAAGGTGTTGGGGGCTATGTAAGGTATTCATTAAGGTGTTGGGGGGCTTATGTAAGGTATTCATTAAGGTGTTGGGGGGCATGTAAGGTATTCATTAAGATTTGGGGGCTTATGTAAGGTATTCATTAAGGTGTTGGGGGGCTTATGTAAGGTATTCATTAAGGTGTTGGGGGCTTATGTAAGGTATTCATTAAAGGTGTTGGGGGCTTATGTAAGGTATTCATTAAGGTGTTGGGGGCTTATGTAAGGTATTCATTAAGGTGTTGGGGGGCGCATGTAAAGGTATTCATTAGGTGTTGGGGGCTTATGTAAGGTCTCATAAGGTGTTGGGGGGCTTATGTAAGGTATTCATTAAGGTGTTGGGGGGCTTATGTAAGGTATTCATTAAGGTGTTGGGGGCTTATATAAAGTATTCATTAAAGGTGTTGGGGGCATGTAAGGTATTCATTAAGGTGTTGGGGGCTTATGTAAGGTATTCATAAAGGTGTTGGGGGCTTATGTAAGGTATTCATTAAGGTGTTGGGGGCTTATGTAAGGTATTCATTAAGGTGTTGGGGGCTTATGTAAAGGTATTCATTAGGTGTTGGGGGGCTTATGTAAGGTATTCATTAAGGTGTTGGGGGGCTTATGTAAGGTATTCATTAAGGTGTTGGGGGCTTATGTAAGGTATTCATTAAGGTGTTGGGGAGCATGTAGGTATTCATTAAGGTGTTGGGGGCTTATGTAAGGTATTCATTAAGGTGTTGGGGGGCTTATGTAAGGTATTCATTAAGGTGTTGGGGGCTTATGTAAGGTATTCATTAAGGTGTTGGGGGTATGTAAGGTATTCATTAAGGTGTTGGGGCTTATGTAAAAGGTATTCATTAAGGTGTTGGGGGGCTTATGTAAGGTATTCATTAAGGTGTTGGGGAGAGCTTATGTAAGGTATTCATTAAGGTGTTGGGGGGCTTATGTAAGGTATTCATTAAGGTGTTGGGGGGCTTATGTAGGTATTCATTAAGGTGTTGGGGGGGGCTTATGTAAGGTATTCATTAAGGTGTCCAATGAATTCCAAAATGAACACCGCGACTCCTGTTGTCTGGGTAGTGTCGTCAGAATCCTTCGCTCGTTGTGTTATATTGTCTCGCAAAATCTTAAATATAATTTTTTTGGAGCGAGTTACATATACACAGTGCAGGTATAAAAACAGTGGCAAATAATACGTTAACCCATAAAAAGGTGGTCCATTAAACGTATTAAAGACTTATTTCCATTGAGGTTCTTATGTGGCGTTGGGAGGGTATTAATCATTTTACAACAAATTAACAAAATAGTTTCATTCGACAGGTGGGACGAAATATGTCCAGTCCCCTTCACCAGTGCGTTTACAGGGGCTCGTCATATAAACATTCCACACATCCTATCTTTGAGATATTTGTTTTAATATTGTTTTAAATTCGATTCCATAGCATGTTTACTATTGCGAGTTTCTTTCTGTCGAATGTAAACAAACACAAGGCTGCCACATTGCACAAAACCTGACGAGACCCTGTAAACGCACTAGTGAAGGGGACTGTACAGTAGCTAAATCAACTATCTGTGCAGGTGGGGGTCGATATGATCCGAAATTTTACGTGTGACTAGTGACAGCCCTCATATACCAAAATTTATCTTCCATGGTCTCATATTGTTTCCTAAGCATGCACAGATAGTTGCTTTAGCTACTGTACCTGGAGTCATTAAGGGGGACACGCTGTCTTCCACCTTATATAGGGTGTTTGACAATAAAGGAGACCGGACATACCAATACAAACCTTACCACCCGGTGGCCTCCGTAAATGTGTCGGAATTCCTGGTCCGGTTTTTCAAAATGTCGACCAGTACTTGGGCTGGGCCTTGTCACTACTACTGTGTTTGTCACCTGGGAAGACAGATTAGCCTGGCATAGAATGTACTTTAATCTTACTCTCTCAACAAGTCTGACCGGCACAACAAAAACGCAACAATAACAAATACACGCGAAATTGAATCTGGAGAGGCAGGTAACCTAATATGCCAATTAGTTTATTGCAGCATTAGAGAGATAACAAAATAATTTATTGCGTAAATGAAGTCTTCTAGTTATTTTTTTTTCTCGGGTGTTGTAAAAATTCGCATGGTTTTATCTTGAAGTCTCAGGTTAAGTAACGTGGCCAGCTAGCCTCCAGTGAGAAGGATGATGTGGCAGTCTTTATGGAAATTTTGATTTAGATATATAGAAACTTTTAACGTATATATAAACAGTCGTATAGGTAATTATATAGTATTATAGATAAATATAATCAGTAGTAACTTAACCTTATTTAAGATAATTTATGATAGTGAGGGCCGTCGTAGAGGAAATAAATACAATTTTACCGTGAATGAATTTATTTCTAGGGTTTACGACAGATGTTATCCATGATGAGTCGTAGGGGTAACACACACACACAGTACATACATACATACATATGCTGATAACCACAAGGAAAAAGAAAACACGAAGTTCCCAAGCGCTTTCGTGTAATTCACATCTTCAGGGGTGAGTACAGACTAAGGAGAAGTACAGAACAAGGCAAATATATATACAGTAGAGGAGGGTGAGATCAAGTCCACAATGGTCAGGTATTAGGTAGTGACCCTACTAATCTTCAAAAAGCACCGCAGCAGTCGGTAGTCAGGTCAGAGGGTAAGATGACCCAACCTTCTCACCTGGTTACAAATCTTCTTAATTACGAAATTATTCAGTTTGTACATAACATTACTCAAATTCATGTTGGCGGATTCCGTATGTTTAATGAGACTGGATTCTATAATGTTCCTACTGTCAATTGAATTACAAGGTAATATTGAGGAGGCATTATCCCAGTCAATGCAATAAGAACATAAGAACATAAGAAAATAAGGAGTCTGCAATAGGCCGGTTGGCCTGTGCATGGCAGGTCCTGTCGAGAGTTACTACCACTCTCTATCATCCATGAATCTATCTAGCCTCCTTTTGAAACTTTCCAGAATTCCCGCACTTACTACATAGTTGCTAAGCTTGTTCCACTCGTCCACCACCCTATTTGTGAACCAGTTTCTTCCTATCTCCCTCCTAAACCTAAACTTATCCAACTTGAATCCGTTGCTCCGAGTCCTATCCTGCTCGGATATTATAAGAACTTTATCTATATCCCCTTTATTGATTCCTTTCACCCACTTAAATACTTCTATCATATCTCCCCGCTTTTTCGTCTTTCTAGGGAATGCAAGTTTAGTTTCTTGAACCTATCCTGATATGGAAGGTTTCTAAGTCCCGGAATCATTTTCGTCATTCTTCGCTGCACCGACTCTAGTGAATTGATATCCATTCTATAATAAGGGCACCAGAACTGAACCGCAGTTCTTATGAGTTTTTAAATGCCACATTGACGTTCCAGTTTTTTAGTTGTAAAGGAATTTGAGAGAAATTTTTGTGAAATGGTAATACTAAGAGATTCTTATGGTCATGGGTGGGCTTGGGATCAGTTCTATAAAAAGATTTCTTAGTAATGTTCAGGCATTTGTCTATGGAAGATCTAGGGTATTTAAGGTTCAAGCCAATTTTATAGACATATTTATATTCCTCATCAATGAATTCCGGGCCGCAAATTCTCAAAGCACGTAAAAACATTGATGAAAATACTGACTGTTTGACTCTATTATGGTGGGGAGGATAATAGGCATTGCATTGACTGGGATAATGCCTCCTCAATATTACCTTGTAATTCAATTGACAGTAGGAACATTATAGAATCCAGTCTCATTAAACATACGGAATCCGCCAACATGAATTTGAGTAATGGTATGTACAAACTGAATAATTTCGTAATTAAGAAGATTTGTAACCAGGTGAGAAGGTTGGGTCATCTTACCCTCTGACCTGACTACCGACTGCTGCGGTGCTTTTTGAAGATTAGTAGGGTCACTACCTAATACCTGACCATTGTGGACTTGATCTCACCCTCCTCTACTGTATATATATTTGCCTTGTTCTGTACTTCTCCTTAGTCTGTACTCGCCCCTGAAGATGTGAATTACACGAAAGCACTTGGGAACTTCGTGTTTTTTTTCTTGTGGTTATCAGCATATACCTGGATCACGCGCACCTACAGTGATTTACATACATACATACATACATACATAAACACTGATGAACGAACTGCCGTCGTGAAACGTTCGGAAACATGACGTCATCATCGTCAGTGATAAAAGCGGAAACATCGCTCTACATAACGCCTTGAGCCGGTCGTCGTGCTGTACACCTTAAGAGAGTTGCTATATAAAGTTAAAACAACACATGCACGACTATCTTATTATTCAATGTTTAGCAGCTACATAATATTAAGTGAAGAAATACATGATGTAAATTCAGCCGGATAATATTATGAATTTACAATAAACTGACTCGCCATAAATGACAATATTATTGATTATAAAAATCAGTCTGCAATAACAAGTTGATGGTTAAGACGACAAAAACAACTCGGCTGAAGTGTTGGACTGAACAGCACCTGGAGACCGTCACACTTGCTTCAGACTCGTTAGAACAGTGGCGGCCAAAATGGTGTGTAACAGTTAAATACAAATGTTACAGAAATAAAAGAAATGTCTCACACCGACTACTAGAAGAAACTGTATGACTGACTGACTGGGTTAACTGTGAGACTGATAAAGACATTCCCTGGAGTTCCGAGATGCCTTGCTAAAAGAATACGTAAATAGCTGTCCAGTATCATCACTACACCTTCATCACGTATATTGCTATAAATCACACGACACGAGGCAGAGACGCGTTTTAGAGGGAATCGGTGGTGTGTTTACAGTATATCAGGAACACTTCCCTTAGAATATTACGTACAGTTCCTTTTTCATGTAAAAGTTTAAATTACTTATGAGTTTACTTGAGAACTGAAGTGACTAGGAAGGATGGGGAGAATTTATTATTTAAAAACAAACTTTCTAAAAAAATCTTGTATTCAAAACTTTCTACTTAGGTTGGCGTTGTGTAAAAATAAGTTTTGTAAATATTTGATCTTCATGTCAGATAGTTTAGATTAGAACAGATATTAGATATTGGCTTTATTGATCCGTTATTTACTTGGAAATTGGAATACTGAGGCGGGTGTTGTAGTGAACTGATCTGTCCGAGGTGATGGGCGTGTCCAAAAATTTAACCTTTGAGTGCTCTTCAGTGCCACAAGTAAATATATATATAATGTTTGGGTGTTTGTGAGATTTAAGTAAATGGCGAAAAGAAAGTACGGATTGTCTACACCTCCCACAGAAAACGGGTTTAAAGGAAATTGGGCAACCTTAATCAAAACTTTTCAAAATAATATAGATTGTATCAGCAAACATGGGCTGACAGTCAACCCATGAGAGCACAGGTTACCATCACGTGTAAGGACTGAGTTTAAAATATCAGTTCTTAATAATTTCATGATACGTTTCGTGTTAAGTACCAATTAAATCTTCTCGTTTTGTCTTGTAACTTCTTGGTAGTTTTGGTAAGATGCTCTTTGGTGAATAAAGGTCCAACATCAACATAGGTTATTTTTACACGGCGATTAAATTTCAGATAATTATTTCATTAGTGAATTTACAAGTCATTTAATGAGGCCTCGTGTTGATCTAAGGCTTAATATGCAGTGTACTAAATCCTTTACTGACTATAACAGATCGCCATGCCTCTGGAACCCACTTTCACTTTTTTCATAGATGACCTTAGGCTGTAGATCTGATTGTGTTAGCATCGCTCGGTAGCATAATATAATCATGCTCTAAGGTCAGCTGCTCATTATAATTAGTGAGTCAAAATCGGCTCATTACAATTACCTGTGTAGTTTATCATTTAGCTTTAAAACTATAGCGTTGATGTTATTCTTCATTTAGTAAACGACCATTATTATTAGTCATATATTTGACAGAGTACCGCATCAGAGGCTTCTGAGAAAAATTAAGGCTCATGGTATCGAGGGGAAAGTTTTAAATTGGATAAAATCATGGCTCACCGATAGAACGCAGAGGGTCAGCGTTGATGGTGTTAAATCTGAGTGGGGCCGTGTAACCAGTGGGGTTCCCCAGGGGTCAGTACTAGGCCCACTCTTGTTCATAATCTACATAAAATCATTTGGATACTAGATCAGCAGTGATACAGTTTTTGGATGACACCAAAATAGGGCAGTACCCATCTAGGCAGGATGCAAATGCACAGGAGTATCTTAAATAAACTGCAGGGGTGGTCTGAAAATGGCAAATGAAATTCAACACCAGCAAGTGCAGTGTACTTAATATTGGAAGAACAAATACTGTCAATGTATACAGCCTTAACAACATCAACCTAGAGAAGTCGACTTGTGAAAGAGACCTAGGGGTACTTGTAAGCCCGGACCTATGGCCTAGAAAACAGTGCGTTAATGTTCGAAATAAGGCAGAGTATTAGGTTTTATATCTAGAAGTGTAAGTAATAAGAGTGTAGAGGTCTTATTGCAACTATATCTTGCGCTAGTCAGGCCGCACCTCGATTATGCGGTTCAGTTCTGGTGCCCCTATTATAGAATGGATATAAATTCACTAGAGTCGGTGCAGCGAAGAATGACGAAAATAATTCCGGGACTTAGAAACCTTCCATATCAGGATAGGTTAAAGAAACTAAACTTGCATTCCCTAGAAAGACGAAGAGTGTGGGGAGATATGATAGAAGTATTCAAGTGGGTGAAAGGAATCAATAGCGGTTATAGATAAAGTTCTTATGGGTCCGAGCAGGATAGGACTCGGAGCAACGGATTCGCTGGATAAGCGAGTTTCATGAGACAGTAAAATAAACCTGTACAAATAGTGCGGACGAGTGGAACAAGCTTACCAACTTTGTAGTAAGTGCGGGAACTCTGGAAAGTTTCAAAAGGAGGCTAGATAGATTCATGGATGATAGAGAGTAGTAGTAACTTTCGACAGGAGCTGCCATGCACAGGCCAACCGGCCTATTGCAGACTCCTTATTTTCTCATGTTCTTATGTCCTTATAAAATACTCCCATACGGATGTTCCTCGAGTCTTTGTGATGTGTGTATACGTATAAGTAGGATATATATATATATATATATATATATATATATATATATATATATATATATATATATATATATATATATATATATATATATATATATATATATATATATAGCCTACTTATATGACTCACTTATTATGAGTGAGTTGTACAGGTGTTAGTGGCAGGCGATCAGTCACTTTAATTTTCAACCGCGTGGGACTGACTCAACACACTTCCTTGAGACACTTCACACTTCTCTACAGTTGTATTTGAGGTTAAGTTCAGTGTCGAAAATCTGAGGAAAGTTCTGTAGATGAGATTATGAATAAAAGTTTGCAATTTTTCCCTTAACCCTTTGAGTACGATGACTAAACATCAGAGTACAATGCTCTCTTACACACTGAATACACATAAAAAATACATCGTACTCAAGGTAATACACCACTGTAGCTCCTCAAAAGATTTTAACTTGTCGTACTCAAGGGTTAAGGTACCTCACTGTCTTTCTACTCAGGGGTCTGACATATATTCAAAGGGTTGAAATAAAGGTAAGAAATCTAATTAATTAGCCACCCCTTGTCGCTAGTGTCATGTCAGCTGTGAACCACATGAGTGAGTCCTAGTACAAAAACCTCTCTAGGGATGGGATCATATCTCTTTTGAATTAAGGTGAGGTTTTTTGTGCAGAGTTTGGGTTCACCATAAAAAAGATTGGTATGGTATAAATTATTTTTGGTTCCATAGGTGCCATTAACGTCTAGTAACACATAGACACACTATTAACATCTCCTATACACATAGACACATTATTAACGTCTCCTATACACATAGATACACTATTAACGTCTCCTATACACATAGACACATTATTAACGTCTCCTATACACATAGATGCACTATTAACGTCTCCTATACACATAGACACATTATTAACGTCTCCTATACACATAGATACACTATTTACGTCTCCTATACACATAGATACACTATTAACGTTTTCTGTACACACAGATACACTATTAACGTCTCCTAGCAACACATAGATACTCTATTAACGTCTCCTGTACACATGAATACACTATTAACGTCTCCTAGCAACACATAGATACACTATTAACGTCTCCTATACACATAGATACACTATTAACGTCTCCTATACACATAGATACTCTATTTACGTCTCCTATACACATGGATACACTATTAACGTCTCCTAGCAACACATAGATACATTACTTACGTCTCCTGTACACATAGACACACTATTAACGTCTCCTGTACACATAGACACACTATTAACGTCTCCTGTACACATAGACACACTATTAACGTCTCCTGTACACATAGACACACTATTAACGTCTTCTGTACACACAGATACACTATTAACGTCTCCTGTACACATAGATACACTATTAACGTCTTCTGTACACACAGATACACTATTAACGTCTCCTGTACACATAGACACACTATTAACGTCTTCTGTACACACAGATACACTATTAACGTTTCCTGTACACATAGATACACTATTAACGTCTCCTGTACACATAGACACACTATTAACGTCTCCTGTACACATAGACACACTATTAACGTCTTCTGTACACACACATACACTATTAACGTCTTCTGTACACACAGATACACTATTAACGTCTCCTGTACACATAGACACACTATTAACGTCTTCTGTACACACAGATACACTATTAACGTCTCCTGTACACATAGACACACTATTAACGTCTCCTGTACACATAGACACACTATTAACATCTCCTGTACACATAGACACACTATTAACATCTCCTAGCAACACGTAGACACACTATTAACGTCTCCTGTACACATAGACACATTATTAACGTCTCCTGTACACATAGACACACTATTAACGTCTCCTGTACACATAGACACATTATTAACGTCTCCTGTACACATAGACACATTATTAACGTCTCCTGTACACATAGACACACTATTAACGTCTCCTGTACACATAGATACACTATTAACGTCTTCTGTACACATAGACTTAATATTATCATCTCCTGTACATATAGACACACTATTAACGTCTCCTGTACACATAGATACACTACATCCTTGACCACCGAAGGGTCAAGATCGCACCTGGCGCTCCTCTCCGCAGCCAGGTCAACTTCGTTATGTTATCTATACCAACTCCCTGAACCCTCCTCCCCACCGAATATCAACGTTCACGCCAGAAGTTACTATTTCATTAGAAAGAAATGAACCAGTGTTAAACAGAGGAACAGTGGTGAACAGTGCTTAAGTCAGTGAGAACAACTCAACAGTAACAGTGGTGCCCTAAGTTGACCTTTTCACACAGTGAGGTCCCAGGTACCCAGTGATAACGGCCTCGACTCCAACTACCAGCGATGTGTAAGTTAATCCGTCTACGATAGGAAGGCTCAAACCACACCTCACTCATAACACCATCTGTGAGGAATTACTACACCACATCAGGTCCCTCATAACACCACCTGTGATGGAACTATTACACCACGTGATCCCCCTCATAACACCATCTGTGAGGAATTACTACACCACGTGAGGTCCCTCATAACACCACCTGTGATGGAACTATTACACCACGTGATCCCCCTCATAACACCATCTGTGAGGGAGTTACTACACCACGGGGAGGCCCCTCATAACACCATCTGTGAGGGGGAATTACCACACCACGTGAGGCCCCTCATAACACCATCTGTGAGGGAATTACTACACCACGTGAGGCCCCTTTATAACACCATCTATGAGGAACTACTACACCACGTGAGGTCCCTCTCCCAACACCATCTGTGAGGGAACTACTACACCACGTGAGGTCCCTCCTAACACCATCTGGGAGGGAGTTACTACACCACGTGAGGCCCCTCATAACACCATCTGCGAGGGAATTACTTCACCACGTGAGGCCCCCCATAACACCATCTGTGAGGGAACTACTACACCACGTGAGGTCCCTCCTAACACCATCTGGGAGGGAGTTACTACACTACGTTTTTGCTGTTCAACACCTACATTAATCTGTATGTTCACTATGTTCCTTCACCTTTCTCTAATGAAGGCTTTTGTTAAACCACCAATGTATGTAATAAGTCATTTATGCCCAATGTATATTTTCAGCCTTCGGGCTGCAGAACTTTTTCAATAAACCGTTAATTATTATTATTATTATTATTATTATTATTATTATTATTATTAACGTCTCCTGTACACATAGATACACTATTAAGGTCTCCTGTACACACAGACACACTATTAACGTCTCCTGTACACATAGACACACTATTAACGTCTCCTGTACACATAGACACACTATTAACGTCTCCTGTACACATAGACACACTATTAAGGTCTCCTGTACACATAGACACACTATTAACGTCTCCTGTACACATAGACACACTATTAACGTCTCCTGTACACATAGACACACTATTAAGGTCTCCTGTACACACAGACACACTATTAACGTCTCCTGTACACATAGACACACTATTAACGTCTCCTGTACACAAAGACACACTATTAACGTCTCCTGTACACATAGACACACTACTAACGTCTCCTGTACACATAGATACACTATTAAGGTCTCCTGTACACACAGACACACTATTAACGTCTCCTGTACACATAGACTTAATATTATCATCTCCTGTACACATAGACACACTATTAACGTCTCCTGCACACACACACACAGACTTACCTCTATAGCATCGTGACACCTGTGACCGAATTACTTGTTCAAATCGAAGTCTCATTCACCTATGGGTCTTTGCTGAGCGTTTGTTTTCTGTATAGTATTAAAGGGCAGTAGTTGAGGAATGTGGTGAAGGTGGCAAGGTCGACTGGGGAGCCGTGTTGCAAAATTCTTCATGTTTTTTCCATTAAAAAAGTTATGGACTAAACCTGACTTTGTGGATTATAATTTGTCGCTAATTTTGATACTTTTTTGTTATATTGCTGTTATCATAGTCACTATCAGGTCGTTAATATTTTTGTTTTAATGTAAATAAATGCTTCAACGTTTAAGTTCTATTAAACACTAATAATTTCTTGTTTTATTACACTAGACAATAAATTCAATACATAAAGAAAGATTCACTCATAGTCGTAGCCTCAGCTTATTTGCATGACATAAAACTGGCGCCAGAGGACCTTGTCGAGGATCCTGTTCGTCCACGCGTTCTATCCTTCCTCAGGTTGTGTGTTGGCTGCAGTTATTATTGTTATAGAGGCCTCGGTGGTGTGGGTCTTTTGTGTGTACGTCTCCTCTTGGTAAGTCAATGTGTGTACGTCTCCTCTTGGTAAGTCAATGTGTGTACGTTTCCTTCAGATAGGTCAATGTGTGTACGTTTCCTTCAGATAGGTCAATGTGTGTACGTTTCCTTCAGATAGGTCAATGTGTGTACACCCACTGAAAAATTATTCGGCACCCGTGTCATATTGTATCACGCCGTAAGGGTGCTGAATAATTTTTAGTGGGTGTACATGATACTTGTACACACACACACACATATGTATACATGCACGATACATACATGTACACCCACTAAAAATTATTCGACACCCTTACGGCGTGATACAATATGACACGGGTGCCGAATAATTTTTAGTGGGTGTACATGTCGGACTGTTATGTGTACGTTTCCTCTAGGTAGGTCAACGTGTGTACATGTCCGACTGTCGTGTGTACGTTCCTTCAGGTAGGTCATTGTGTGTACACGTTGGAATGTTGTGTGTAGGCTTCTTTCAGGTAAGTCAATGTGTGTACAAGTCCGACTGTTGTGTGTACTGTACGTTTCCTCCAGGTAAGTCAGTGTGTGTGTACATGTCCGACTTTGGTGTGTACATTTCCTCTTGGTTGGTCATTGTGTGTACATGTTGGACTGTTATGTGTACGTTTCCTCTAGGTAGGTCAACTGGTGTACATGATCGACTTTTGCGTGTACGTTTCCTCTAGGTAGGTC
Source organism: Homarus americanus (assembly GCF_018991925.1). Classification (NCBI taxonomy): domain Eukaryota; kingdom Metazoa; phylum Arthropoda; class Malacostraca; order Decapoda; family Nephropidae; genus Homarus; species Homarus americanus. The sequence continues at coordinate 7,040,615 of NW_024737068.1, forward strand.
ATTGTGTGTACATACCTGACTGTTGTGTGTACGGTTCTTCTGGGTAGGTCAATGTGTGTACATGCCTGACTTGTGTGTACGTTTCCTCTAGGTAGGTCAATGTGTGTACATACCTGACTGTTGTGTGTACGGTTCTTCTGGGTAGGTCAATGTGTGTACATGCCTGACTTGTGTGTACGTTTCCTCTAGGTAGGTCAATGTGTGTACATACCTGACTGTTGTGTGTACGGTTCCTCTGGGTAGGTCAATGTGTGTACATGCCTGACTGTTGTGTGTACGTTTCCTCTAGGTAGGTCAATGTGTGCACATGCCTGACTGTTGTGTGTACGTTTCCTCTAGGTAGGTCAATGTGTGTACATACCTGACTGTTGTGTGTACGGTTCTTCTGGGTAGGTCAATGTGTGTACATACCTGACTGTTGTGTGTACGTTTCCTCTGGGTAGGTCAATGTGTGTACAGTCAGAAAAAAATTTCTACATCCTTGATTCTGCTGGTCTTGCCAACGATCACTGAATGAGGCCATGTTCAATTGGTAAGGTTGGTACTTCTGATTGTGCGATGCATTGTGTGACCAATACGAAGTATACAGGTACTGTATATCACGTATAGTTAATACAGAGAAATCAACAGGAATACATAACTCATGAATGTTGTTCAGAGTTCTTGGTTCGGTGTGGCATATTGTATGATAAATTAAAAGAGCAGATTTTGTTGTTGTTGACTATATTGTACATGTCCGGCTGTTGTGTGTACGTTTACTTCAGGTAGGTCAACGTGTGTACATGTCCGGCTGTTGTGTGTACCTTTCCTTCAGGTAGGTCAACGTGTGTACATGTCCGACTGTTGTGTGTACCTTTCCTTCAGGTAGGTCAACGTGCATGTCCGACTGTTGTGTGTGTACCTTTCCTTCCACAGGTAGGTCAACGTGTACATGTCCGCTGTTGTGTACCCTTTCCTTCAGGTAGGTCAACGTGTGTACATGTCCGACTGTTGTGTGTACCTTCTCAGGTAGGTCAACGTGTACATGTCCGACTGTTGTGTGTACCTTTCCTTCAGGTAGGTCAACGTGTACATGTCCGACTGTTGTGTGTACCTTCCTTCAGGTAGGTCAACGTGTGTACATGTCCACTGCTAGTGTAATTCTCTCCAGGTAGGTCAACGTGTGTACATGTCCGACTGTTGTGTGTACCTTTCCTTCAGGTAGGTCAACGTGTGTACATGTCCGACTGTTGTGTGTACCTTTCCTTCAGGTAGGTCAACGTGTGTACATGTCCGGCTGTTGTGTGTACCTTTCCTTCAGGTAGGTCAACGTGTGTACATGTCCGACTGTTGTGTGTACCTTTCCTTCAGGTAGGTCAACGTGTGTACATGTCCGACTGTTGTGTGTACGTTTACTTCAGGTAGGTCAACGTGTGTACATGTCCAACTGTTGTGTGTACCTTTCCTTCAGGTAGGTCAACGTGTGTACATGTCCGACTGTTGTGTGTACCTTTTCTTCAGGTAGGTCAACGTGTGTACAAGTCCGACTGTTGTGTGTACCTTTCCTTCAGGTAGATCGATCGTGAGAAGCCTTGAGAATCACCCTCAGTCTATTTTCTTGGAATTTAATTTACTGGGAGATAGGGTAAGAAGGCGTGAGACGTGAAGATGATGACACGTGGAGATGATGGACACACGGGTAGAGAGTCGCTGGTCAGGGAGTGAGTGAGGGAGGAAGGGAGACTCATAATGTACCCCAGGAGATGTTGTTACCAGCTGTAAGAGACTGAGAGTGACCCGCGTGTTGTCAGTCTCCCCGTCTACAGGAGTTGCACTACAGGGAATATTGACCAGAAGTTTTAAGTTAGTATTAGTAGTTAACCACTTAAAAGTTGTCAACTATCAATTTGTGGACTCCCCCAGTGATGGTAATGAATGTTAAATTGTACTTAAGTCATGTGTTTGGGGATACTTGACCAGAATGTGAATTAATTTACGGTACAATAGCGACCTGTGGTTCATTGAATAAGTAGCCACATATGTGTTGTTAAATCATGTTTGACATGAGAATTTGACGTCATACGTGGGTCTTGTTGTGAAGGTAAACAACTATGCTCTGACCTTTAAGTGTTGAGCAGTGTTGGTAGGGTTCTGGAGTAACACGATCCTTCCCTGTGTCCTTAAGGTTGAGCTCACACAGACAATGAAGGGACTGTAGCCTTTAACGCCTGGAAATTACATAATTGTGTACGTTTACTTCTGAGAATATCGTTCAACTGAAGAATGTTGATCATGTTAGCGTAAGATTTATTGGGGAGTCTGTGATGATGTGCTCTCGCGCCAAGAGAGTTGCTGGGAGACCTTGGTCCCGTCAGGACTGGGGCCTAGGGGTCAGTTCTCCCGGCGTCATGTTTCCTACCTCTCATGCGCTGGGCATACACCCACTGGCCAAAAATGTAGGATTACATTTGGGTTGTTTTGCATAATGCGCCTTATTCTTCTCCTCCTGTTTAGGTGTAGAGGCAAAGAATGGCTGTAGTATATGGCACTTGAAAAGCATTTATTTACAATCGTTGAGTCACACGTGGAGTTAGTATGGGCAGTAGACCGGTGCTCACAAACACACATGAGCTGTGATGTCAGTGCTGAGTCAAGGTTTCGCAAGGTGTTAAGTGGCTCTCAAGTCTAATCGACCTTCTTCCTGTCTCCTTCACTACATGTAAATACTGTTCTTTGCCATAATCCCTTGAGCATGATGCTATCTCCCTCACGAGTGTAAATAATTACTCCAGTGGGTTAGATATGATAGCCCCTTGAGAATGATAGCTTAATTCCTTGAGCGTAATAAATTATTTAACCCCTTGAGTACAATAAATTATTTTCTTTAGTACAGTGACTTAATCTCAGGAGTACGATTCATTATCCCATTGAATACGACAACCAATTCCCTTGAATATAGTTACATTACACTCCGGGGGTTAATTTTTCGTACTCAAGGAGCTTTAATGAACAAATCCCAAATCCTTATTCTACTGAGGACATAACTTCAAGTGTACGACGCATTTAAAGTCCCCGACGAGCAATGTCTGCAACACAATCCTCTCTAACGGCGTTTTACCTCAATCAGGTTTTGCCCATTGCCCCTCCCTTGGTCACATTCCAGGTACTACCGGCCATATAGGGAGGGATACTGACTGAGGGTAGAATCTGGGTGGGTTGTAATGTAGGTCTCGATTCTCAATTAGGGCGGGTGGGTCAAGACACCCTAGCCAGCCCCTGGAAACATGTAGACAGACTCCCAACCCCTCTAGACACAGGCAGATAGGCACCTATACCCCGTAAAAGAAGAAAAAAAACCACTTTGAAATTGTACATGTTGGTCAGCTGATGAACAGTACTGTATCGTGTGTCAGGGGTGGAGGGTGTACAAGGTTACCGACTCTGAACTCTCCCGTTTGGATCATCAGTGTAAAGCTACATCTTGTTTGCTAGTTATATCTCAGTGTAAACAATCCCAGAAGAAAAGGTCCGGATACAGAAAACAGAGTGAGAAAAGCTACGTGAATATAGTTATTAGGGCGAGGCCAAGCAGTGTCAGCAAGGGGTTGGATGATGGGTGACGTGGGCGAGATATTTACTGCGTATAATACTAGAGACCTGTAGTGCGTACGTGTTGAGATGAGGACCAGTAGTGTGTGGGTGTTGAGACGAGGACCAGTAGTGTGTGGGTGTTGAGACGAGGACCAGTAATGTGTGGGTGTTGAGACGAGGACCAGTAGTGTGTGGGTGTTGAGACGAGGACCAGTAGTGTGTGGGTGTTGAGACGAGGACCAGTAGTGTGTGGGTGTTGAGGTGAGGATCAGTAGTGTGTGGGTGTTGAGATGAGGACAGTAGTGTGTGGGTGTTGAGGTGAGGATCAGTGAGTGTGGGTGTTTGGGACGTGTGTGGGTGTTGAGATGAGGACCAGCAGTGTGTGGGTGTTGGTGAGGACTGGTGGGTGTGGATGGGACCAGTAGTGTGTGGGTGTTGAGACGAGGACCAGTGGTGTGTGGGTGTTGAGATGGGGACCAGTAGTGTGTGGGTGTTGGTGGACAGTGGTGTGTGGGTGTTGAGATGAGGACCAGTGGTGTGTGGGTGTTGGGGACGGGGACCAGTAGTGTGTGGGTGTTGGGATGAGGCCAGTGGTGTGTGGGTGTTGGGGTGAGGATCAGTGGTGTGGGTGTGAGATGGGACCAGTGGTGTGTGGGTGTTGGTGGGGACCAGTGGTGTGTGTGGGTGTTGGGGTGAGGATCAGTAGTGTGTGGGTGTTGAGATGGGGACGATGGTGTGTGGGTGTTGAGGTGGGGATCAGTGGTGTGTGGGTGTTGAGATGAGGACCAGTGGTGTGTGGGTGAGTGAGGATGATGGTGTGTGGTGTGGGTGAGGATCAGTGGTGTGGGTGTTGAGATGAGGACCAGTAGTGTGGGTGTTGAGATGAGGACCAGCAGTGTGTGGGTGTTGAGGTGAGGACCAGTGAGTGTGTGGGTGTTGGATGAGGGATGATGGTGTGGGTGTTGGGGACAGGACCAGTGGTGTGTGGGTGTTGAGATGAGGGACCATGGTGTGTGGGTGTTGGGGTGGGACCAGTGGTGTGTGGGTGTTGAGATGAGGACCAGTAGTGTGTGGGTGTTGGGGACAGGGACCAGTGGTGTGTGGGTGTTGAGATGAGGACCAGTGGTGTGTGGGTGTTGGGGTGAGGATCAGTGGTGTGGGGTGTTGGATGGGACCAGTGGTGTGTGGGTGTTGGGGTGAGGACCAGTAGTGTGTGGGTGTTGAGGTGAGGATCAGCAGTGTGTGGTGTTGAGATGAGGACCAGTAGTGTGTGGGTGTTGAGGTGAGGACCAGTGGTGTGTGGGTGTTGGTGAGGATCAGTAGTGTGTGGGGTAAGTGAGGTGAGGACTGCAGTGTGGGAAGGAGGTGAGGACTCAGTGTGGTGGGTGTTGAGATGAGGACTGTAGTGGGGGTGTGGAGACGAGGGACCAGCAGTGTGTGGTGTGGAGGTGAGGACCAGTAGTGTGGGTGTTGAGAGACCAGTAGTGTGTGGGTGTTGAGAGGACCAGTAGTGTAAGGAAGTGAGGGATGAGGACCAGTAGTGTGTGGAAGTGAGGTGAGGACCAGTGTGGGAAAGAGATGAGGAGACCAGTGGGTAAATGAGATGGAGACCAGTAGTGTGGGTGTTGAGGTGAGGACCAGTGGTGTGGGGTGTTGAGGGAGGATCAGCAGGTGGGTGTTGAGATGGAGACCAGTAGTGTGTGGGGTGTTGGGATGAGGACCAGTAGTGTGTGTGCTGAGGTGAGGATCAGTAGTGTGGTGCTGAGATGAGACTGGGCAGTGTGTGGGGTGTTGAGGTGAGGATCAGTGTGGGCAAGTGAGATGAGGACTCAGTAGTGTGTGGGTGTTGGAGACGAGGACCAGTAGTGTGGGTGTTGAGATGAGGACCAGAGGGGTGCGAGATGGAGACAGTAGTGTGTGGGTGTTGAGGTGAGGATCAGCAGTGTGGGGTGGGAGGTGAGGACTCAGTAGTGTGGGTGCTGGAGGTGAGGATCAGCAGGGAAATGGAGATGAGGATCAGGTGTGGGTGTGAGACGAGACCAGTATGGGGTGAGGTGAGGACTAGCAGTGTGTGGGTGTTGGGAGATGGAGACCAGTAGTGTGGGTGCGAGATGGAGGACTCAGTGTGTGTGGGCAGGAGATGAGGACCAGTAGTGTGTGGGTGCTGAGATGAGGACCAGTAGGTGTGTGGGTGTTGGAGACGAGGACCAGTAGGTGTGTGGGTGTTGAGGAGGGACCAGAGGGGTGGAGGTGAGGATCAGTAGGGGATGTGAGATGAGGATCAGTAAAGGGTGCGAGATGAGGACCAGTAGTGTGGGCAAGGAGAGACTGTCAGTAGTGTGTGGGTGTGGAGGTGAGGATTGCAGGTGGGTGTTGAGGTGAGGAAGTGCAGTGTGGGTGCTGAGATGAGGACCAGTAGTGTGGGTGTGAGTTGAGATGAGGATCAGTAGTATGGGTTGAAATGAGGACCAGTAGGTGGTGGTGTTGAGGAGGACAGCAGGGTGGGGTGTTGAGATGGACTGCAGGGGGTGTTGAGGTGAGGACAGTAGTGTGTGGGTGCTGAGATGAGGACCAGCAGGTGGTGGGTGTTGGAGGTGAGGACCAGTAGTGTGGGGTGGGCAGACGAGACCAGTAAAGGTGTGAGATGAGGATTGGAGGGGGTGTTGATGCGAGGGACTGTAGTGTGGGGTGTTGAGATGAGGACCAGCAGTGGTGTTGAGATGAGACTGTAGGGGGTGTTGAGATGGAGACCAGTAGGTATGGGTGTTGAGGTGAGGACCGTAGTGTGTGGGTATGGAGACGAGGACCAGTAGTGTGGGTGTTGAGATGAGGATCAGTGGTGTGTGGTGGTGGAGGTGAGGATCAGTGGTGTGGGGTGTTGAGATGAGGACCAGTAGTGTGGGTGTTGAGAGAGAACGTAGGGGTATGTGAGATGAGGACCAGTAGTGTGTGGGGTGTTGAGGTGAGGACCTGTAGTGTGTGGGTGTTGAAATGAGGACTGCAGGGTGTTGAGATGAGGACCTGTAGGTAAGTGAGATGAGGACTGGGTGTGGGTTGAGTTGAGCACTCAGTGTGTGGGAAGTGAGGGAGGATCAGTGGTGTGTGGGTGTTGAGATGACTGTGTGTATGGTGTTGAGATGAGGACAGTAGTGTGGGGTGTTGGAGATGAGGATGAGTAGTGGGGGTGTTGAGATGAGGACCAGTAGTGTGTGGGTGTTGAGATGAGGACCAGTAGGTGTGGCATGGAGATGAGGGACCAGTAGTGTATGGGTGCTGAGATGAGACCAGTAGGTGGGTGAGAGAGGACCAGTGGTGTGTTGAGATGAGGATCAGGTGGGAAGCGAGGTGAGGACCAGGTGGGCAAGGAGATGAGGACCAGTGTGTGGGTGTTGAGATGAGGACCAGTGTGTGGGTGTTGAGATGAGGACCAGTAGTGTGTGTGTTGAGGGAGGACCAGTGGTGTGTGGGTGTTGAGATGAGACCAGTGTGTGTGTTGAGATGAGGACTGTGTGTGTGGGTGTTGAGATGAGGACCAGTAGTGTGTGGGTGTTGAGATGAGGACCAGTAGTGTGTGGGTGTTGAGATGAGGACCAGTAGTGTGTGGGTGTTGAGATGAGGACCAGTAGTGTGTGGGTGTTGAGATGAGGATCAGTAGTGTGTGGGTGTTGAGGTGAGGACCAGTAGTGTGTGGGTGTTGAGGTGGAGGACAGTAGTGTGTGGGTGTTGAGATGAGGAACAATAATGTGTGGGTGTTAAGGAGAACACATAACATTACTAGGAAAGATGCAACACACAGCGACTGAGATGATTCCTGAACTATATCATCTCGAATTTCCAAGAAGACTGACGACCCTGAGACTGACAACTTTTTAGACAGGACGGACGTAATAGACAAATACCAAAGGGTCAAAGCTTCAGACCCACCAATTTGTCATGCAGATGTATAAGGAACAGTTCTTCACTCTGAGGCTGGTAGCCTATGGAACAGTCTGTCAGTTGAACCCGTGGAAGCGAGGATGATACCGGGCTTGAAATTCAAAACACAATAGCTCTAGACAAGACTATTAGGAACAATGGAGGGACTTTAGACACTCCATCTGCATCCTTCCAACCGTCAAGGCCATGTACCCTGTAGTTGTTTAGTGACTGCTATTATGTACTCTTACCAGATTAATGTGATCTGCCAATGAATGTCCTGATTAAACGAAGTAAGAAAATTGAATGGTCAAGTTTTCAAGGCTTACTCTTGTACCTGACAAATAACTGTTTCTTCAAACAAAATATACAAAATAATAATAATAAAAAAAAATTAAGTTTAAGAATGAAAACTAGATTTAATATTTGTGGTGATTTTATTTTGTCGTCTGGGATAGTTGTTAGGTGTCGTCCTTGAAGTGTTGTTTTGATCAAACTGGTCTACAGTAGGTGTTGGCTAGACCAGTGTCGCGGCCAGGTCTTCAAGTCCCATTCACACGAGAGATGGTTCATGGCGGGTGTGTAGGAGAGGGTCTGTTGGTCCTGTTCATCGGGAACTACCTCAGAGTGTAGTAGGAATTGTGATAATTATGAATAGACTGTCATACCAAAACGGAGATGATGATGATGATGGTAATAATATTGATAATAATAATTTAATAATGATAAGAATAGTGACTGATGAATATTTCGCGACTAGAGTAACAATAACAGTGCTAAATAATAATGAATAATAATAATAATTCCAAAAGAATTATAATTTTACCTCAACTTCCCCTAAATTACTTGTACGTCAGCATTAATGAGGCTGAACACTTTGTAGCACCAGCCTCCTGCTCACCCGTCCGATTTAATAGCCCAAGTCTTGGATGAGCTCCACAACATGGAGGCTGACGAGTGATGGATATAGAACATGTCCCTCTTGATGAAGGGACTTAAAAGTTCAAATAAATTTTTAATTCTTTTTTCATTGTTATTGTTGGTAGTTACCGTTAAGGGATGGAGCGCGGCGGTTCAGTGGATACAGCGCCGCTCCCGTTGGCAATTCGATTCCCGGCGCCTGAGTCTACCCAGCTGTAAATTTACAACTTGGGGAAGTGAAGGCGGTTGAGTGCAGTACCGGCCATACTGTCTCCGTGTGTACCGAAGGCTTAGTATACAGTGTGCTGTATCCACACTGTCCCTAATGGGCAGTCATGCCTGTGGGACCTACTTCCACTTTTCACCGTAAAGAAAACATTAGATTTTTATTTATTTTTATTTATTTTGATGTACAAACTTTTTGAAAATATAATCGTTTGACAGTGCTTTTGGGCGCTGGGCCTGACGTCAGTAGAGGGAGTCTTGTATACATATATGCCAATAGTAAGGTTCTACTGTACATCTCCTAAAGATCTATGGCACCGTAGTTAAATAGCACATAATAATATAATATATTTATAATAAGCTTGGGAAATTGACAGTGTTTATTGTATGTTAAGTTGTAAACACTTGTGGCAGCACACGTCCACGGACCACCCAGTCTGGTGGTGCCTAAAACGTCCCTACTTTTTTCTCTACGTGCAGCTTTTATAATATATTTAAATTATCCAAAGAGTTATTCTTAATTTAGTTTACTCTAGATTAGTCTATTCTACATAACCGATTAATGTTTTAGACTAGGTCACTAGGACATAGGATGATATACTTCTAAAATTTGCAGCTGTCAACCTATTTTCTTTTCGTGACGTCATGTCCAACTAACCAGATATATGGTGCTTTTTGTGGGTAGCTACTTATGGTTTTGAAAATTATGTTTACATTTAGTGATTGCTTTTTAGCATGGAGAAAAAAGTGTTGAATAGTAGTCCGGAAAATTATGGAAGTTAGAAATATAGGATTTTTTTCATTGACTCTCATAAATTAACTTTGATCCTCATTTAAATAAAACACAAGATACGTGACATAAGAGTAACTTAGTACCATTGAAAGAATCAATCTGTTACAGCCACAATATCCTATGATAACATAAACCCGTCCTATTTCCCTGAAAACATATGTACTCAGCTCCTCCTATCCACCACGCTCATCATCGACTAAACTTGTGAACATATTCTCTTCATTCTAACTCCACAAGTGTCTGGGGTGTAGTTGTTAGGTATGTCCCCTAGATGTAGTGTAGTGCAGGGTGTGTGTAGTTGCATCCTTGCGTGTTTGAACTAGTATAAACTAACTTAAACTTTTTCTAACTTAATCTAAGCTAACCTTACTGAACTTCTGCTGACCAAAGTTAAATTAACCAAACTTAACGTAACCGAACGTAACCTAACCTATACCGAGCGTAATTTAACCTACAGTATACCTAACGTAACTTAACCTATACCTAACGTAACTTTCCAGTCTCTCGCTCTGATAATAATAATGATAATAATAATAATAATAATATAAATAAGTATAATTTACCAATGATAATAATTATGAAATATTACTAATAGTAGTGGGAATTATTATCATAATATTATGGTACAATGATAACAAAAGAATAACAGTAACAGGAATAAAACTAGTAATAATAGTGATAAAAGATAATTCTATATTTTTCCCCCAGCGTAAATCATCCTAGTTCTAAACGTGCAGTAATTCTTTCACACCTAGTAATCAGCTGTAAATTGTTTAAGACAGGTTAATTGGGGTGTGGTTTACGTCTTTCTTGTATTCCGGAGTTCTATCGGTATTCATGCCTGAGTGTTGTGCAAGGCGGAAGAAAATGTTTGGTTGAATTATTTTACCTGAGATAGTTAATTTAAAGAATCATTGGCGGGACTATTTTTCGTTATAGCTACTTGCGTAAGTCAAATTGGGTAATATTTAAGATATTCTATGTCAATTAAGTTAAGTATTATGATTGTGTACTTTGTGAGTGAGTACTGTAGCACAGATAAGGACTATGTTAAAGAGGGGTAATATTTTGGTAGTTTGTATAGGAATATAATATACCCAAGTATGAGGGCCTTAAGACTAACAACTCTTCAGACAGGACACAATAGGGGCGGAAAATCAACCTGGGCTATTTTGCTACGTTATGTCTTGCACCACCAACACGAGAAGACAACATCTAACCCGCCACGATGTCATGCAGGACGAATATCAGGCTATACTTCTTCACACTGGGAGCAACAGACCTTAGGAACAGTCTTATCAGCTCAAGTTGTGGAATCGAGAACAGTACTTAACAATACTATCAAGAACAATGGAATGATCCTACACAGGTCACTGACCTTCTCTCGGCATGGCCACCTCGAGATTAGATGGCCCTGAGATAAAATTCGCAAACTGGCTTTTTTAAGCTACAACACAAAGACAGAAGGTCAACGTGGCACGGATACCACTCCAAAACTCTTAACCTGTGAACAAGTGAGAAAATTCAGTCCACGAACTTTTGATTATCCGGATTTTGATTTAATAATATGGAGTTATTTACGAAAGTAAGAACAGTATTCAGGAGAGTTGTGGTGCAGGGGGGCACAGGGTATTTGCTTAATCAGTATGCTTTTGATGAGCACCCCATGTTACCACGTGTACACTTTGCTTATGACGTTTATACCTATACCTAATAATCATTTACCTGTCATTGCTCTAGTTTTAGCTTGGGGGGATGGGGCTGTGGGAGAGGGGTGAGGGTGTGGTGGAGGGTTGAGGGTGTGGTGGAGGTGTGAGAGAGGTGTGGTGGAGGAGTGGTGGTGGGGTGAGAGGTGGTGGAGGAGTGGGGGTGTGGTGGAGGGCGGGGTGGTGGAGGGGTAAGGTAAGGAGGGCTCAAGATCTGTTCATCAAGTAGTGTGTTCAGTGGTAATATCCTTTGAGAAGGATGTCTGAACCTCTTGATTATATCATCTGAACCCGTTTAGAATGCCTGGATATTCAATGGGTTTTGATATCTTAAATATATACTTCTGTCTCTTTATGACTATCTGACTTTTGGTACATGTTTTTATCAATTAATATCTATCTCTATATTATATAGTATCTGACTGATCGTTAGAGATAGATAGCTAGATATAAAGATAGATATTCAGTAAATTCTACATTCGAGTTCACAATTTCAATTTGACTTTCAATAGTTTATTCCTTGACAGGAACCGGGATCCTAGTGCTGTCACAAGGTACCCCTGTACGATAATACCAGAAGCATCTGGCAAGTGTCACAAGTACATATAAATATTACGAAGGGGCTTACTGAGGAAGGAAGGATATTTCTTCAACACCATCAATATTATTTAAATAAAATCTGGCCAGTATGGGGAGGATAATCGTGTCTCCGTCAGGGGTCGTGGAGTAGGTCCAGCAGGCGTCACGGAAGCGTTGTGTGCGTGACATCTTAGGAGGTAGTGGACAAGGGTGCGGCTGTGGCCTGTGTATAATGCACAAGCGCTTTGCTCAGGGGAGGCGGGATACCAACCTCCCAAGCAAATACCCGATAGATGACAGGAGGCAATCACGTCCCTTTTCATAGACGTACGAGAGGTCAGGAGTTCGGAGGACATCACCCAGGTGGCGGAGTCCAGGTTGGCTGCTCGAGTTTCTCTGTTTGCGACAAATTTGGGTCCTAAGTTATAAAAAGTGTTCGAGGAACAACCTTGTTACAGCCAGTCTTAAAAAGGTCAACGAATTCACATTGGATCATTATACATGGATAGTTCAGGTACACAAACCAGCAAACAGTGAATGGATACGTTTCTATATCAGAGACGTGAAGCCATGTGTTTGTAGTACATGTGGTAAGAATATGTAAAAGAGATTGGTAAGCTGCCTCAGGTGGTACTTGACGAGAGTATCATGTAGTAGTGGATACAAGTGTAACCTCGAGTCACTATGTCAAATAGCTGTAGAGAATCTTGAGTGCGAAGTCGAAGAGAGAGACACGATAAACTACTTATGTCTTAAACCCATAGAAGCCACCGGCGTACCCTAGGACAGGTTGCTGGATCGTCTGTGTTTCTTGTTTCACTGGGACATAAGACATAATATATGGACACTGCACTATATACATTGTGTGAATACCTGCACTGTTTTATATATTGTGTATACCTGTATTGTCTGAACTTAAGTTGAATTAATGTGAGCTCTCATGACAATAGGTTTTACTGAATAAATCTTTCTATCCATCTATCTCATGGATTGATCTCTCGAGGACTGTTGTCTTTGTGAACTTTTTTTTGTTTAAGATGATTCTCCTGCTACAGTTATCAAACACCATTCACTACGACAAATAAGTCTTCTTTTTATTAAAGCAGAGAACAACAACCTCCACATCTAACTTCTCTGTTTGATTTAAGTCACTTTGAACGTTTCTCTGTGTTTGGTAGCCATTCAGGGATCGTAGATAAACAGGTCCAGTTACAACTATGTGTTCCAAGGAGTTCCCATAGTGACAATTCCTCAGGGTCGACCATTGTAAGCATCATGTAACAAAGGGATGAAAATCAATAACTGGTGAGTAGTTGTTAAAGGGCGGTCTGTTTTATGCTCATCGTGTGTAAGTTATTCCAGTTAGAATTTGCGATACTATATGTCATGTGATATATCTGTAAGTCAACCCTATACAAGCACTGTCCCTGAAATTCATATGATTGTTTTGGGTCTGTTCCTTAGCCTGCAACCTTCACCACGTCCTCCATAGTAGTGATTTCATACTCAACAGGTAAACAGATCATAGTTAAAGCAATTTTCTTGAATAACTCTTATTTGCGTCTGATAATACTTGAGGTTAAGCGAGCTAAGGGCGGGAAATTCATAGCTTCTGCCTTGAACGTTCACCTCGAGCACAATTTTCCTTGTTACACTCTAGACTCGTATAAGGTAGTAATGGTGGTAGCTGCTGCTGCCTCCTGCCCCTGTAACAACCACCTCCAGGAAAGTAAGGTTTTTATTGCAATAGCCGAGTGATTTCCATGAAGCAAATTGTTTTCGCCTTGGAGATTTCTTAAAAGTTACTCGTTTCACCCCAGAGGATATCACAATTTGTTTTCCTTTTGAACATTTCTTACAATTTACCTCTTATCACAACTTATAATGTATTTGGCATTAACATCCCTCTACTGTGTTACGCCAGGTCTTGGTCGGGTACGGTAGAGTCCCACTACCGTATATACTATCTGTAAGCCTGAAGGCTATGAAAGTTGTTTTGGCAGAAACAAGACATTATCAGGGAGGGTGACAAGTTCATGTTGTTAGCTTTGGTACATTCTCGTAGTAGTGGTAATAAAGGGGCCAGATTTCTTGAGGATAGACTGGCTTCTAGGATTTGCTTGTTTAGGATTCAGTACTTCATTAAACTTAGCTTCTGCTGTATTTATTATTTTTTTTTATCATGTTATTGATGGTTGGAGAGAAAAGGTTATGTTTGATAATTTACT
>NW_024737068.1:7054651-7119206 GCF_018991925.1 Homarus americanus
AATGTAGCCTGTAAGTCTTGTGTTAACCACCTGAGCGAGTGGATGTGTGGTAAACGAAGTTCAGGAACGCCGCTGTACCAATGATGTGGCGTGAACCTAAAGACCACAGTAGTGACTGCTACCTTTGTCTCACAAATATTAAGGGAATAAAAGCAAGGCACGAGGCAAGGTACAGTACCCCAATATTGATTCTGCAATCCGACCAGTACCGCGACAGTGCTGAACTTCCAGTCCCAAATCCACCAACTGAACAAGAATTGAGGATTCCGATTCTACCTCTACCTCAATGGAAAATGACTACCAGGATGACTCTGAAAATACCAGGCCTAAACTATTTACTCAAGAAGCGGTTCATGATCTCATCAGGGACCAAACTTGTCAAAAGAAAAAGGCTGAAGTTTGGGATCCAGACTAAAGCAGCGAACCTGCTAGAAGATGGAGTGCAAATCACTACAGCGCTACCGACATAGACAGCTGTCTGCATTTTTCAAGATGGCAAACAACCTTTGTTATTGGTGAGGACGCAGTATCTCTCTATGCAACAACTCTGCAAGTCTGAAACATACAAGACAGAGGATTGAGGCTGTTTATAGACTCAGGAAGACTCTCTGAAAGCTGTTCTACAATGGCAATCGGCTTCCATCTGTCCCAATAGCACACGCAACAAAATGACTGAGAGCTATGGAAACAATGAAAATTCTGTTGGTCGCTATAGAGTATGAGAAACACCAGTGGAAGATATGTGGCGATCTCAAAGTCATCAGTTTACTACTGGGCCTTCAGAGTGGCTACACAAAGCACATGTGCTTTGTGCTTGTGGAACAGCAGAGCTGATGCAGAGCACTATGTGAGAAAGGATTGGCCGACAAGACCAAGAGATGCGCCTGGAAGGTTTAACTGTGCTCACAATCCGCTTGTAGATCCGAAAAGATATTTTTGCCTCCACTGCATCTAAAGCTCGGTTTGGCTAAAAATTTCATCAAAGCTATGGATCAATTCGTTGCTGGGACTCTATACTTATCTCAGAAACTAGGTGGTGTGGTTTCCGAAGCCAAGTTGAAAGCAGGTGTCTTGAATGGACCACAAATTCGTATACTAGTTAATGATAGCGAATTCACCAAAACATTGAACCCATTGGAGAAAAAGCATGGGAATCATTTGTCAATGTGTCAAAGAATTTTCTGGAAACTATCGTGCTGACAACTAAAAAGAAATTGTAACAACCATGCTTCAGAATTATCATGCATTGGGAGCAAGGATGTCCTTGAAATTGCATTTTTTCCACTCTCATATTGAATTTTTCCCAGGTAACCTTGGAGATGTTAGATGAACATAGAAAGATTTCAATATCGCCATAATGGAGAGCAGATATCAGGACAATTCAGTCCTAACATGATGGGCGACTATTGCGGACACTGCAACGAAGAGAGCAAGCTGTACAAGAGAAAGAGTAAAGTTCAGAAGCACTTTTAGAACTTCATATTTTGTCATTATAAAGGATTTGAACTATGTTTTTGGTACAATTTTTTATGAGCTTATCTGTGATAGGTTTAAATTGTATCTTGCATGACGCTATAATGTTACTATATTTACTATTTTTTATTCTTTAAGTAGGTCTGATGGTAGAATGAAACATCCAATTAATATTCATTAATATGAAATTAGTTATGAAAGCACAGTCACATGAGATAATCTCATCTTTATGATACGTGATGGAATATTAAATATTTGTACCTATTGATTTTTTATAAAACCTGGTCTGATAGAACAAAACAAATATCAGATTCGAATTCAGCAATATGAAATTAGTTGTGTGAGCATGATCTCATATGTGAACCATTTTGCTGTTGACCAGTGTAATTTTACATATATATTCATTAATCTCTGTTACGGTACACCTCGGCTATGAAAATTAGTGCTATGAGTTTACATAAATTTGCGAAGGTTGACTTTTATAAATGAATCAGTGTTTGAGCTTGAACTGCAAGAGGATAAAAGTAAATATTCTTTTTATTTCATAACTTGATCTGTGTATTATTTTATTGTTTAATGCTCTTTTATTGGGTGATAAAAGTGTTTGTATTACACTGTTATTAGTTTTTACTTTCTTCTTACATAAAACATATAAATGGAGTCTGCCCGTTTCGTCACCACTGCTCTACCCGTTTCGTCACCGCGTTCATTCCCATCATTATATACATGCAAGTAACTGTTGCTTGAGATAAAATAATAACAAACACAAAGATAATTTATTAAAGACTAAAATAAAACCTAAAACATCGTTAATACGCCTACAATCATCTCACCTGGATGGTTTATGTGCTGGTGCCAAATCACCTTTATTTGTTCTGTATTTTGTTTATTTACCAAAGGTTTTAATCGTTTTTTATTAAATAATTAATGTTCATGTATAATAACACAATACTTGAGTCGTCTGTATACATGTGTCATATTGAGTCAACTAACTTCCTCTAGAGGGATGTCCTTATCATCAAAGTTTCAGTGCCAGGAGAATTGTTCCTCACTTATGATGACGTCTTCTGTTTAGGGGAGGGATGAGCTCAAGTGTCTGGAAAGAAAGTCACAATTGGGGTTAGAAAAGTCAGGATATAAACACATCTTTAAATAGCCTAAATAATGTTAAGTTAGGGTTAGGTTTGTGACTTTTTTCCTACATTCAGGAAGATGACACATCATGGAGACCAGATCATTGTGTTCACTCAGTAAAGTTATTGATTCCTCCAAGTGCTGTACCCAGGTCCACTGACACTTCCTAGCCTAGCCTCCATCTAATGTATGGAACATTTACAAGGTGAAAACAGCACTTTGAACCATGTGGGTGATGTATAATGGTATTTTAACTTTTACTTTTACTTTTATCCTCTAATATATATGGTGTAACCTTTTTAATGTTTAGGAAAGGGGGGTGGGGGGGTTATTGAAGTCTGGGGAGTACTTTAGGCTAAACTAATAAATTGTGTATAAATGGAAGTTGAAAAATAAGGATCTGGTTTGATGTTTTGATATGCCAGGAAGGTTCATTACTGATGTGTCTTTCATGTTAATATTTTTAAAGAGAAAAGTCATTGAGGGATGATGAATGAGATTATTTTTTTATGGTGATTAGGAGGTTAATGGTCGACTACTTGTAGGAGCAGAGAAGATCATGTAGGTAGCGAGCTGCACACCAAACATCTCTGCCTTAATAAACTGCGCAACAGTGGCATGATAATTTATTTATTATTTTTTTTTTGGGGGATTAATAGCCCAGGGAGGGATCAGGCAAGTGTTGTTAGATGCACCTAGATGGACCTTTGCCAGAGACTGAATATATATGAAACAGGTTGTACTGGCATGAGGGATCAAGGTTATATGACGCAGGGAACACACTCTTTGGCAGTCAGTACCACACTCAGCCAGGCCCAGGTACATAAATGGATTTCATTAGAATGAGATTTACCAGGATAAAATTTCAACTGAGTTTAATATACAAGTCACGCCGCCGCCGCCGCCCCAGATAGATTCCCTCATAAGCTGATGTTGGATTGTACGTGATGGTGGTGGTAGTGAGGGTGCATGGTGGTGGTAGTGATGGTGCGTGGTGGTGGCGGCAGTAGTTTTGTGTATTGTTCGACAGATAGGAAGTCTACGGAGAGTCTCAGCCAGTAGTTGTCTCTAAGAGTTACAGAGAGGCGAGACTTCTATATCTCTTAACTTACCAAAGAGGAATTTAGTGATAGGATTCGGTCTTAAAGGTTTCATAGTGAATTATTAGCTGTATAGATAGTGGGTCATGTGTGTGTGTGTGTGTTACTGAAGCTGAAGACAAACTTTTTAATTCACTCTTACTTATGCTGAAGAAACAGCATTCCGCACTCTAATTTTCATATATAAAACACATATTATGATGAGAGGAAATATAGTTACTGATTGAAATACTGAGCTAAAACCAGAGACAAAATGAAGGAATCAAGAGTGTGAACTTCCCCTGTCAGAACACTACCTGACCAAGCTACGAGTAAATTCCTGGTAAGATTCACCGCCCCGAGGCGACAGGTGTGTTGATAGACCCCGCTGGACGAGATTCACCCACCATGCTAATTATTGAGCTCATCTGAGGTCATGTTGTATCTGATGTATACACCAAGATTGGTTAAAGACCTTCGATGTTTATTTAAGAGTTATCGTGATGACCTGTTGAAATTCGAGGACTTGAGATACGTATAACCAAGTGGGGGCCTTTTGTTGTTTCACTCCAAGATCCATTTGTAGGATTCACATGTAGCACGATAGTGTGTGTGTGTGTGTGTGCACAGGAGGCGTTAATAGTGTGCTTATGTGTACAATCAAAGACAAGTCGTGTCGCGGTTTTGCCCTTCCACAAGGCAGAGCGCACCAAAAGTTTAGTCCTTCGCCATATGTTTTCACCAAATTTCACGACACGACTTATATCTTTCATTGTACACGAGTCCTCAAAAATTAGGATAAATACTCGCCACACGGGCCATTGAGAATTCCTCATTGTGTCGTATCTTAAGTGAGCCATTTGGATGCTTTCTTTTCTCCAGTTAGGGGAAAATGTAAACATACGACCTATTACAACTCCGGTCCAGGGCTTAATTGGTAGTAAAACAAAGCTTAGAGCCTCTCAGCTTTATTTATGTTTAAATTAAGGTGTGTAGGATAATTGTTATGTTGGCCTCTACACTGTTACCGTGTAAGAGTGGGCGCCAGGGGCAGACACTCCAGTTGACTCAAGAGATCTCACGTCACGGAGGAGGAAATTAAAATATGTTTCCGGTGACACAAAACACCGTGAAGAAAATAAAATTATTTCCTCTTTCTCGTAAACGAAGTGAAAGTGGATCTCATAGATCTGATGGTTCTTTAGAGGCAGTGTGTGGGTACAGCTCGTAACTCTAAAGTCAGGTACTCATTCATAGCTTGATGAACTGGAGACGCTCAGGTCTGAACCAGTGACTATTAAGAGAGAAGTTAATCGCTGTATCTACTCGGCCACCGCATTCCTTTTCGAAAATATAATATATCAGCAAATTACCTTGACGCCTGAACGATTATGTGTGGTGGTTAGTGTTGGTGACGAAAGCAGGGAACACACAAACAACCGCGTCAGTTTGTTTTAATTTACCTACCTGCTTTATTTAACTTACGACACCCATAAATAGAGGAATTACAGTTATTGTTGTATTGAAGTCGTTCTGATTGAATTATTTATTCTTATAAATTACAAAGATGAAGAAAAAGTATATTAATGATTTCTTGCACTGGATTTTTACTAACCGGTCAGTTACGAACGCTGCTGACGTAAACAATAAAAATGAGCGTTCTTGTAGCGAATCCAGATAGACTGAGGGCGTGCTGAACAATAACCTCTGAATAGTGATCGAAACAAATCGGATCTCTGATGTTCTTTTGTGAACAATGTAATTACATTATGATATAAACCTGAACGGAGTTACCACCATAATCAACTTGAAGTTCAAGAAACGAAAACAAATCAAATCAAATCAATGATCTTATCTATTTAGCTAACAACTTAGCTTTTTTTTCTCTTTTGTGTTTTTAGACCTTATCCAAAGTGCAATGTTATAGGTCAGATTTCACTTTATTTCGCGAATCAATTACCCTTAAGTAACCTCAGATTATTAAACATTAAGGCATTTATAAGGATATGAATGAAAAAATAACAAGTGAACATCAATAGGTAATAACAGATACAAAATAAACACCACAGCTCTTATAATTCATAAACAAAGAGCTAAACAAAAGAGTCAAAGTTAATAGATACATCAATAAATATACGGCATTTATATTATATTAACAAATTCAAAACAAGTGTGCACCAACGGGTAGTAGGAGAGAGAACAATAAAAGTATTACCGCCCTTATAAAACGAAACAAAACGAGAAACAAATGACTGTTTGCCAGTAAATACAACTATAAACATTACGACTCTTATGCAACAAACAAAACGAGAAACAAATAACTGTACCAGTAATTAAAGTTATAAAAATTATGACTTCTAAGAAAAAAAAAAGATGGGGGTAAAACAAGGGAACATCAGCACATGCGAATTGGTACAGTAAATTGAACATTATGTTTGACATTTATAACCCACAAATATGTCAGATAGGAAACGGCTGGGCATCATCTAGACGTTTAGGGCACAAAAAAGTCCACCTAAGGGTATAACCGATAAAACTGGGGTAACTAACTTTTGGCCGCTTGTAAATGATCAATTATGTGAGGTAAGTGACATAAGTTCATGAATAATAGTTGGATTGGAGATGTATATTGGGGGGCTGGTGAAGGATAGTTGTTGTTTGGGGCTACTTGTTATTTGAGGATAGTTGTTGTTTGAGAATAGTTGTTTGGGGAGAGCTGTTGTTTGAGGAGAGATGTTTGATGATTGTTGGTTGGCTATAGTTGTTGGTTGGCGTTAGTTGTTGTTTGGGGATATTTGTTGTTTTGAGGATAGTTGTTGTCTGAGGATAGCTATTGGTTGACGATAGATATCCAGAGCCTGATGATGGATAGTTGTTGGTTGAGGGTTGGATCTCAGGTAACTGGTGATGGATAGTTGTTAATTAAGGATAGATCATAGCTATTTAGAAACATAAATACCTAGATTTATGAAAACCCTTTGGTAAAATTTCCTTACTAAGTTGGAAAAAATCCCAGATTATCTATATATTGTTTTTTTCCCCTAATATCAGGTCTGGCTGGGGAAAATGTTGATACAGTAGGCTCTCACCAATAACGTTTAATAGGTGCCTGAAAAACACCGTTATTAGCGAAAACGTTATTTGTGTGACATTAAAATACATGTAAAAGGGTTTATTGGTGCCGCTGCCACAAGAATTTCACCCATTTTTTCCTCTTGAAGCCCTCCTAACACTTTTTGTTAGCTGAAATAAAAAGAATTGCTATTCAATCATCAAAATAAAGAGTTTGAGTAATATAACACTGAGCTTGGGGGTGTTTTTGAGGTGCTTGGTGTGATGATTGTTCCGTATCTGAGGGTCGCTAACACTTGCACTGTCTTTCATTCTACAAGCTAACCATTTCACAAGAAAATGCTCTGTTATCACTAACAACCTGTTTCTATCGCCTTTATCATTCATAGCTCGCCTCGCATTTCCATCACTACCGAAATATTTTTAGCCAGCACAAACCTCTTCTTGGTCTCCTCTAAGTTCCTCTTAATATTTCGCACTGTAGGCTCAGGACAGTTCAATTTCCTCACTTTAAAATTTCCCAGTCATTCAGGTGGCAAATCACTCCCTCCACCACCTCCCCTAGCCCCCACAGGCAAAAATGCGGAAGCCATTATTGCTCACCGACCCTAACAACCACTGGTTATAGTGGCGAAAATCTCACACGTGGGCGCAGCGCTGTATTCCACTGAGCGTGTGTGAGAGTGAGGCGGAGTGGACAACTACATCATCAACATGGCGGCAAACAAATGCTATCATTGATGCGCTCGGACGCTTCCCGCGAAATTTCCTTTATTCAAGAGAATCCAGACGTTATTATCGAAAATGGGTATCTATTGTAACTTACCGTTATTGTCGAAAACGTTGTTGTGGAAGTCGTTATTGGCGAGAGCCTACTGTATTTAGGAAAATTTATCGTATTTTTTAGAAGTGAGATTGTTGGTTCTTTCATGGCCGTGTTGTTGTGGTGGGGAAAATCTTCAGTGTGTAAGTATTTGGCTTGTGTAGGTGGTAGTTGTGGTAGGGGGGAATGGTTATGGTAGGGAAGTGGTTGGTTGTGGTGGTAGTAGATGGGGATGGTTGTGGTTGATGTGGTAGGGAAGTGGTTGGTCGTGGTGGTCGTAGACGGGGATGGTTGTGGTTGATGTGGTAGGGAAGTGGTTGGTCCTGGTGGTAGTAGATGGGGATGGTTGTGGTTGTTCTTTAGTGTTTGTTGTGGTAGGGAAGTGCTTGTTGGGGGTAGTTGTAATAGGGTGATGGTTGTCGTTGTTCTATGGTTGTTGTAATAGTAGTTTTTGGTAGATAACTATTGGATATTTCTCTGGGTAAATATCCAGTGAGAAGTATTACCAGGCACTATAGGTCATAATACTCAAAGGGTTAAGACATCATAAGAACATAAGAAAGTGGGATACTGCAGGAGGCCGACTGGCCCATACAGGGCAGATCCCTTTCACACCCATCCCAGCACTTCCATGTGCCTATCCAACTTTGTCTTCGTCTTGAAGCTCCCTAGCGTCCCCGATCCTACTATAGCACTCGGTAGCCTATTCCACATATCCACAACTCTATTACCAAACCAGTGCTTGCCTATATCCTTTCTGAATCGGAATTTATCTAATTTAAAGCCATTTGTTCTAGTTATTTCGTTATTACTGAGCTTCAGAACATCTTCCATTTTACCCTTGTTAATCCCACTTACCCACTTGTACACCTCTATCATATCTCCCCTAACTCTACGCCTCTCTAATGAATGTAAGCCTAAGCTTTTCAGTCTTTCTTCATATGGAAAGGGTTAAGGCATCATACTTAAAGGGTTAAGACATCATACTCAAAGGGTTAAGACATCATACTCAAAGGGTTAAGACATCATACTCAAAGGGTTAAGACATCATACTTAAAGGGTTAAGACATCATACTTAAAGGATTAAGACATTATACTCAAAGGGTTAAGACATCATACTCAAAGGGTTAAGACATCATACTCAAAGGGTTAAGACATCATACTCAAGGGGTTAAGAAGTAATACTCAGTGGATTAAGACATTATCCTCAAAGGGTTAATACATCATCCTCAAAGGGTTAAGATATCCTCAAGGGGTTAAGACATCATCCTCAAAGGGTTAAGATGTCCTCAAAGGGATAATACATCACCCTCAAAGGGTTAAGATATCCTCAAAGGGTTAATACATCATCCTCAAAGGGTTAAGATATCCTCAAAGGGTTAATACATCATCCTCAAAGGATTAAGACATCATACTCAAGGGAATATGTCATCGTATTCAAAGGATTAAGACATTGCACTCAAGGAATTAAGTCATCATACTTAAAGGATTAAGACGTCA
Source organism: Homarus americanus (assembly GCF_018991925.1). Lineage (NCBI taxonomy): Eukaryota > Metazoa > Arthropoda > Malacostraca > Decapoda > Nephropidae > Homarus > Homarus americanus. The sequence goes on from NW_024737068.1 coordinate 7,063,733, forward strand.
TACTCAAACGGTTAAGACATACTCAAAGCGAAATGGTTAAGACATACGGATACTCAAATGGTTAAGACATCATACTCAAAGGGTTAAGGCATCACACTGACGTATATGTATCCAAGTGAATATATTTCCGAACTGCTTATTAATATATGGAAATATACACCAGAATATATCTACACGCTTGGAAGTATAACGAAGGTAATATATTCACTAAAGTCTCTCGGTAAATTAGTACCTCGTTAGGTGCGTTCGAGCAGCGTTAGGATGCAGATAGAAACAGGTTTTGGGCCAATTATAATAAGGTTGGCCCGCGAATCTTGAGTTTTTATTGGCTGTATGTAAAAACTACAGGCACCTGAAATACTCCTGCGCCGGCCTGTCCCCATTACTTTCCCCCCTCCCTCTCAACTCTGGCCCGTCCACACTGCTGCTGACATCCTGCGTTATCACCTCTACACCCCCTCGACCTCTCTCCCTCCCGAGTACACTCATCCGCCTCTACCGCCGTGGACCTCCCCGTGTGTTGTTGTCGTCCACACCTTCCCTGGTCGTAAATCCACCCAACTGAGGTATATTGTCAAACTTAACTGCCTTGAGCAGATTAATGATGTCGCTTCCTCTCTAAAGACCTCCCACCCTCCTATCCTCGTCTACTGTGATGGGTCTGTTACCACGCTGGGCAGCTCTGGGGCAGCTGTGTGGATTCCTGAGCGCCAGGCCTGCAGGAAAATCAGGGTCCACGACTGGGCCTCCTCCACTGATGCTGAAAGCATAGCCATCCTCGCGGGCATTCATGAGGGGGCGACCTATGCTCGCACTGAACGCCGGAACTTCCTTATAATCAGTGACAGCACTTTTGCGCTAGCGAGGCTCAAATTACCCTCCCCCTCCTCCCATGCCGCTCAACACACCCTAGCCGCCGTTGCCGGGCTAGAACAAACTGATGACATCCGTGTCAAGTTTCTTTGGATCCCGTCACATATAGGAATAACTGCCTGTGACACTGTTGATCGGCTTGCCACAGAAGCTACACAAGAAGAAGATATTGAAGCCACTCTCGCCCTCTCCCTGAATCATCTCAAATCTCGCATACACGCCACACAACGAGAGGCATTCAACGAAATTGGACACACCTGAAACAACAGGGTAGCGTCACACTATGCCACTATGACGTTGAACCGGTGACGACAACCGCCACTACAAAGAATATCAATCCCTGACTCGATCTCAACAGCTTATATACATTAGACTGTGCCTAGGTACAGGTACCTGGAGTACATTGGCAACCCTGAGCCTCACCGCACTGTTTGTAAACTTTAGGCCAACCCGACTCTCACACCTCTCTCACTACATCCTCACTTGCCCTATGACCTCCCCTCTTACAGGTCCCCAGCTGTTACCAACACCTCTTCCTCCCAGACCAGATATCCTCCTCCTAGTCACAGGCCTGGCATTTGACATTATTAGGACCTGCCACTTTGCCATAAACAGATAAAATGTACTGAACTTTTCCCCACACACTCATCATTCTCTCACTTTATGTAACTTGACAAAACCTATGACCCTTCAGGCTTTTACGCCCTAATGTACGAGTCATAAGCAAGAGAACTCTCAATTTGTTCCTTAAACGCTTCTGCGCTTTACCTTGCACAGGATGTATGGGAGTGCCCAATAAACTAGCCCCCTCGGGGGCAAATCTGAATCTGCACCTGAAATAATTATAGCACTTAATAAAGATAAATATATATATATATATATATTATTATTATTATTATTATTATTATTATTTTTCGTTGCCTTAAGTGAGGCGAAAAAATCTGACGTAAAGATTGAGATTATGTTGTTGGTGGGACGAGGAAATAATGGTCTCGTCTGGTAATGATAGTGGAAACAAGAGGTGAAAGTTGGCCACATATTTCTGGCGGTCAGTAAGGGTCCGTCTATAGATACACACACTGAATATTATACCTTCAATACACAGGAGGGCACTAAACTTGATCGCCATCCCTTCCTCAAATGTATAGTTTACCCCCATCGCTCTAACAGGACACATTTTCATCTTTCAGACTACATTCTTCCGTGATTTATGTATGTATGTATGTATGTATGTATGTATGTATGTATGTATGTATGTATGTATTAGAAGGACAATAAACGCTGGTATAAATTAACCTTATAACGAGTGAGGTGTTTTAGTTGGTGGCGGTTCTGCTGATGTGTGTGTGTGTGTGTGTGTGTGTGTGTGTGTGTGTGTGTGTGTGTGTGTGTGTAATAATAATAAATAATGATAATTAACGGTTTATTGAAAGAGCTTGGCAGCCAGAAGGCTGAAAATATACAGTTACATATTTGGGAATGGGTTACGAATTACAAATAATATACAAGTAACATAAGTGACAAATGAGACATAATAACTAGATGGGGAAAAGCTCAAACTACAGTTCATTTCAACATGGTGATGAGGAAGGATAGGTTTACTGGGGTTAATACACTGATTTATTACAAGTTATTGATAATTTTACAATGGTTGGGACTGGGCTGTTTTATAGCGATCAGTTCGTGCACGTATGGGCTGGATGCGGTTGTGGTGTCGAACATCAATTCTCGGACAAGGATCTCAGGTGGTAGTAGGAGCCGGTGTCGGGGATGGTGTAGAAGCTTTACCAAATTTGCAGATGAGGTCGTGGTGATGGTCAGTGAGAGTCGAAAGGGTCAGTGTGTTGAGCGCTTCTTGATATGGTAGGAAGGAGAGAATAATCCTGCATGCCCCTTTTGCACTTTTTCTATGTGTTTGTTGTGTGGCATTTAGGAGGAAGACCAGGTGGGGAGGCATAGGTGAGCTTGGGAAGTATGAATGTTGTAAACACTGAGGAGCTCGTGAACCCGAGGACTTGAGTCGGCGGAGGAGGTGGAGACGGAAACTGGAGGATTTGATAACTTCACTGACGTGTGGTTTCCAATTTAGTTTGTTGTCTATTGACGCCGAGGAGCTTGTGAATCTACAACCTGGAGTGTGTTCGGACCTAGAGTAATGGAAGGAGGTGGGACAATGTCGGAGGAGAGGTTGATGTGCATAACCATGGTCTTGGTATGGTTGATGGTGACATGGTTGTTGGTGGCCCAGTTTTGGAGACTGTTCAATAAATCCTGAAGGGCGGTATAGTTGGGAGCAGAATTGTTGACGCTGATCCCAATGGTGGAGTCGTCGACATATTTCCAGCGAGCAGGGGTTTTAGGGCATCATTGATTAGCATAGGAAGCAGAGTGGTCCCATCTGGGTTTTGGGGACGTGTGTGTGTGTGTGTGTGTGTGTGTGTGTGAGAGCTTTGTTATTCTGTATGTATGTTCGTTTAGGGGTATAGCTTAATGCGGTATTGAGAACAAGAAAAAAATGACCACAATGAGAATTAAAACATCGTCAGCAAAGGGTTAAATCACCGTTCTCAAAGAGTTAAACCATCGTCCTTGTTAAACATTCGTCCACACAGGAGTAAACCATCGTCCACACAGGAGTAAACCATCGTCCACACAGGAGTAAACCATCGTCCACACAGGAGTAAACCATCGTCCACACAGTAAAACCATCGTCCACACAGTAAACCATCGTCCACACAGGAGCAAAACCATCGTCCACACAGGAGTAAAACCATCGTCCACACAGGAGTAAACCATCGTCCACACAGGGTTAAACCATCGTCCACAAGAGAGTAAACCATCGTCCACACAGTAGTAAAACCATCGTCCACACAGGAGCAAACCATCGTCCACACAGTAAAACCATCGTCCACACAGGAGTAAACCATCGTCCACACAGGAAAACCATCGCCCCACAGGAGTAAACCATCGTCCACACAGGTAAACCATCGTCCACAGGAGTAAACCAACGTCCACACAGGGTTAAACCATCGTCCACACAGGAGTAAACCATCGTCCACACAGGAGTAAACCATCGTCCACACAGGAGTAAAACCATCGTCCACACAGCAGTAAACCATCGTCCACACAGGAGTAAACCATCGTCCACACAGGAGTAAACCATCGTCCACACAGCAGTAAACCATCGTCCACAACAGTAAACCATCGTCCACACAGCAGTGTAAACCATCGTCCACACAGGGAGAAACCATCGTCCACAGGAGTAAACCATCGTCCACAGGGAATAAACCATCGTCCACACAGGAGTAAACCATCGTCCACACACAGGAGCAAACCATCGTCCACACAGGAGAAAACCATCGTCCACACAGCAGTAAACCATCGTCCACACAGGAGTAAACCATCGTCCACAAGGAGTAAACCATCGTCCACACAGCAGCAAACCATCGTCCACACAGTAAACCATCGTCCACACAGTAGTAAACCATCGTCCACAGGAGTAAACCATCGTCCACACAGGAGTAAACCATCGTCCACACAGGAGTAAACCATCGTCCACACAGGAGTAAACCATCGTCCACACAGGAGTAAACCATCGTCCACACAGGAGTAAACCATCGTCCACACAGCAGTAAACCATCGTCCACAGGAGTAAACCATCGTCCACACAGGAGTAAACCATCGTCCACACAGCAGTAAACCATCGTCCACACAGGAGTAAACCATCGTCACACAGTAGTAAACCATCGTCCACACAGGGTAAACCATCGTCCACACAGGGTAAACCATCCACCACAGGAATGTAAACCATCGTCACACAGGAGTAAACCATCGTCCACACAGGAGTAAACCATCGTCCACACAGGGTAAACCATCGTCCACACAGAGTAAACCATCGTCACACGTAGTAAACCATCGTCCACAGGGAGTAAACCATCGTCCACACAGGAGTAAACCATCGTCCACACAGGGTAAACCATCGTCCACACAGGAGTAAACCATCGTCACAGGAGTAAACCATCGTCCACAAGGAGTAAACCATCGTCCACACAGGAGTAAACCATCGTCCACACAGGAGTAAACCATCGTCCACACAGTAGTAAACCATCGTCCACACAGGGTAAACCATCGTCACAAGTAAACCATCGTCCACAGTAGTAAACCATCGTCCCAGAATCGTCCACAAGTAAACCATCGTCCACAGACATCGTCCACAGGAGTAAACCATCGTCCACCACAGCAGTAAACCATCGTCCACACAGGGTTAAACCATCGTCCACACAGGGTAAACCATCGTCCACACAGAGTAAACCATCGTCCACACAGGGTAAACCATCGTCCACACAGTAGTAAACCATCGTCCACACAGTAGTAAACCATCGTCCACACAGGAGTAAACCATCGTCCACAGTAGTAAACCATCGTCCACACGAGGTAAACCATCGTCCACACAGTAGTAAACCATCGTCCACACAAGAATCAAACCATCGTCCACACAGGGTAAACCATCGTCCACACAGGAGTAAACCATCGTCCACAGGGTAAACCATCGTCCACAGAGTAAACCATCGTCCACATAGTAAACCATCGTCCACAGTAGTAAACCATCGTCCACACAGGAGTAAACCATCGTCCACACAGTAGTAAACCATCGTCCACGTAGTAAACCATCGTCCACACAGTAGTAAACCATCGTCCACACAGTAGTAAAATCGTCCACACAGGAGAACCATCGTCACACAGGAGTAAACCATCGTCACACAGGGTAAACCATCGTCACACAGGAGTAAACCATCGTCCACACAGTAGTAAACCATCGTCCACACAGTAAACCATCGTCACACAGGGAGTAAACCATCGTCCACACAGTAGTAAACCATCGTCCACACAGTAGTAAACCATCGTCCACACAGGAGTAAACCATCGTCCACACAGTAAACCATCGTCCACACAGTAGTAAACCATCGTCCCACAGGAGTAAACCATCGTCCACACAGTAGTAAACCATCGTCCACACAGGAGTAAACCATCGTCCACACAGCATTCCACAGTAGTAAACCATCGTCCACACAGTAGTAAACCATCGTCCACACAATGTAAACCATCGTCCCCACAGTAGTAAACCACTCCATCGTCCACACAGGAGTAAACCATCGTCACACAGTAGTAAACCATCGTCACAGGAGTAAACCATCGTCCACAGTAGTAAACATCGTCACAGAACCATCGTCCACAGGAGTAAACCATCGTCCACACAGTAGTAAACCATCGTCCACGTAATCTCACACAGTAGTAAACCATCGTCCACACAGTAGTAAACCATCGTCCACAGGGTAAACCATCGTCCACACAGTAAACCATCGTCCACACAGTATAAACCATCGTCCACACAGGAGTAAACCATCGTCCACACAGGAGTAAACCATCGTCCACAGGAGTAAACCATCGCCACACAGTAGTAAACCATCGTCCACCGGTAGTAAACCATCGTCCACAGTAGTAAACCATCGTCCACACAGTAGTAAACCATCGTCCACACAGGAGTAAACCATCGTCCACACAGGGGTAAACCATCGTCCACGTAGTAATCCCACAGTAAACCATCGTCCACACAGGACCCAGTAGTAAACCATCGTCCACACAGTAGTAAACCATCGTCCACACAGTAGTAAACCATCGTCCACACAGTAGTAAACCATCGTCCACACAGGGTAAACCATCGTCCACACAGGGTAAACCATCGTCACACAGTAGTAAACCATCGTCCACACAGGAGTAAACCATCGTCCACAGGAGTAAACCATCGTCCACAGGAGTAAACCATCGTCCACACAGTAGTAAACCATCGTCCACACAGTAGTAAACCATCGTCCAACACAAAACCATCGTCCACACAGGAGTAAACCATCGTCCACACAGTAGTAAACCATCGTCCACAGGTAGTAAACCATCGTCCACACAGAGTAAACCATCGTCCCCACAGTAGTAAACCATCGTCCACACAGTAGTAAACCATCGTCCACACAGTAGTAAACCATCGTCCACACAGTAGTAAACCATCGTCCACAGGAGTAAACCATCGTCCACACAGTAGTAACCATCGTCCACAGTAGTAAACCATCGTCCACACAGAGATAAACCATCGTCCACACAGTAGTAAACCATCGTCCACACAGTAGTAAACCATCGTCCACAGAGTAAACCATCGTCCACAGGAGTAAACCATCGTCCACACAGTAGTAAACCATCGTCCACAGTAGTAAACCATCGTCACAGTAGTAAACCATCGTCCACACAGTAGTAAAACCATCGTCACACAGGGTAAACCATCGTCCACACAGGAGTAAACCATCGTCACACAGTAGTAAACCATCGTCCACACAGTAGTAAACCATCGTCCACACAGTAGTAAACCATCGTCCCACACAGTAGTAAACCATCGTCCCAAGGTAAACCATCGTCACAGGGTAAACCATCGTCCACACAGTATTAAACCATCGTCCACACAGGAGTAAACCATCGTCCCACAGTAGTAAACCATCGTCCCACAGGAGTAACCATCGTCACAGTAGTAAACCATCGTCCACACAGGAGTAAACCATCGTACAGGAGTAAACCATCGTCCACACAGGGTAAACCATCGTCCACAGTAGTCCATCTCCCAGTAGTAAACCATCGTCCACACAGTAGTAAACCACTCCACAGAACCATCGTCGATCCACACAACCATCGTCCACACAGGAGTAAACCATCGTCCACACAGGTAAACCACATATAAACCATCGTCCACCAGGGAGTAAACCATCGTCCACACAGGAGTAAACCATCGTCCACACAAGTAAACCATCGTCCCACAGGAGTAAACCATCGTCCACAGAGTAACCATCGTCCACACAGGAGTAAACCATCGTCCACGGTAGTAAACCATCGTCCACACAGTAGTAAACCATCGTCCACACAGTAGTAAACCATCGTCACACAGGAGTAAACCATCGTCCACACAGGAGTAAACCATCGTCCACACAGGAGTAAACCATCGTCACACAGTAGTAAACCATCGTCACACAGTAGTAAACCATCGTCCACACAGGGTAAAACCATCGTCCCACAGGGTAAACCATCGTCACACAGGGTAAACCATCGTCCACACAGGGTAAACCATCGTCCACGGAACCATCGTCCACACAGGAGTAAACATCGTCCACACAGTAGTAAACCATCGTCCACACAGGGTAAACCATCGTCCACCAGGGTAAACCATCGTCCACAGGAGTAAACCATCGTCCACACAGTAGTAAACCATCGTCCACACAGGAGTAAACCATCGTCACACAGGAGTAAACCATCGTCCACACAGGGGTAAACCATCGTCCACGGGGTAAACCATCGTCCACACAGGGTTAAACCATCGTCCACACAGGGTAAACCATCGTCACACAGGTAAACCATCGTCCACACAGTAGTAAACCATCGTCCACAGGAGTAAACCATCGTCCACACAGGTAAACCATCGTCCACACAGGGTTAAACCATCGTCCACACAGGGTAAACCATCGTCCACACAGGAGTAACCATCGTCCACAGGGTTAAACCATCGTCCACACAGGGTAAACCATCGTCCACCAGGTAGTAAACCATCGTCCACACAGGAGTAAACCATCGTCCACACAGGGTAAACCATCTCCACAGAGTAAACCATCGTCACAGGGTTAAACCATCGTCCACACAGGGGTAAACCATCGTCCACTAAGAGTAAACCATCGTCCACACAGTAGTAAACCATCGTCCACACAGGAGTAAACCATCGTCCACAGGAGTAAACCATCGTCCACACAGGAGTAAACCATCGTCACCAGGAGTAAACCATCGTCACACACAGGAGTAAACCATCGTCCACACAGGAGTAAACCATCGTCCACACAGGTCCACACAAACCGCACAACACAGGTAAACCATCGTCCACACAGGAGTAAACCATCTCACAGTAAACCATCGTCCACACAGGGTAAACCATCGTCCACACAGGGTAAACCATCGTCCACAAGGTAAACCATCGTCCACACAGGGTAAACCATCGTCCACGAGTTAAACCATCGTCCACACAGGAGTAAACCATCGTCCACACAGGGTTCGGTTAGGGTTATGTTAGGTTAGTTGGTGGAGGGTGATTTGATGGTGGTGTGTGCTAACTTCAGTATTCAATTAGCAAAACCTACTGAGGCACACACACACACACACACACACACACACACACACACACACATTAAACCCCAACTAGACGTAGGCGACCATCAATAATGATATCGTTCTCTTACATCACTATTTCTGTCAGCCATTAATAGTCATGAATGTATTTAGTAAGTTCACTTGTTCAATTAGGGGAGGATTCAGTAAAGTCAGGGAGGGGAGAGAGAGGGAGGGGTAGATGGAGAAGGAGGGGAAGTGAGAGGGAGAAAGAGAGGAAGTAGAGAGAGGGAGGATATACTTGGTTATCTTGCAGAGAGGGAGGGGAGGAGGGAGAGGGCACACGGCTAAACACTGCATGGAAGGAAGAATGGTGGGGACGGAGGAGAGAAGGGGGGGGCACACTCTGACTAACACTGCAGGGATGGAGGAGGGAGGGATGGGGAGGGAAGGATGAGCTTATCATCCACAACGAGGAAATATATTAAATAAATCAATTAAACACAGCTAAAAGACCATGATTTCCGCTCTATTAATTGTCATATTTTCTATTATTATCTCTAAAAAAATCCTCTTGAAACTCTGAGGGGAAAAATATATTCTGTGAAAAAAAAAACATTCGGTGAACAACACGTTACCAACTCACTCTTCTTAATACTAGATAAAAAAAAACATATTTTGTCATCAACATTAATTAATATTTTTTATATATAAATTTCATGCCATTTATATATACTTGATATGAAAAAGTTGTCACCTGGTTGTGTAATATCACCTCACGTTCATTCGTTTTGGTGTGACACGTCTGCTTATCAAAGAAGAATGTTTACAGCGAGGTATGTCCATTATAGCTGAATTATGGCTGAAGTATAGGTGAATTATAGCTGAATTATGGCTGAAGTGTAGGTGAATTATAGCTGAATTATAGCTGAAGTGTAGGTGAATTATAGCTGAATTATGGCTGAAGTGTAGGTGAATTATAGCTCAATTATGGCTGAAGTATACCTGAATTATAGCTCAATTATGGCTGAAGTATACCTGAATTATATCTCAATTCTAGCTAAAGTATTGATGAATTATAGCCGAATTATGAATCAAGTATAGCTAAATTATAGGTTGAATCATCGCTGAATTATCGCTTAATTTTAACAAGCCGGTGAAACTTACCTTGATGCCAAATAAGAAACTTCAGAGGTCAGAGATAAATTATTGTCTTTATCTGAGGGTGAAGCACGTACAAAAAATCCTGGCCATGTTTACCCTTATCATATATCAGGGAACTCAAGCTGGGTACACGGACAGACTTTACATACATACATACTTACATACATACACAGAACGAGGACAGTAGACGGTCATACTTGTTCTACGACTGTCAGCAAAAACGTCAATCATTTGGGTACGATGTCAGCCTTTCGGTGTACAGTGAGCAAGATGACTTTAATCGCTTGAGTACGATAATAATCACCTGAGTACGATGGTAACTTGAGTACGATGATAATCCCTTCAATACGATAATAATCTCTTTGAGTACAATGATAATCCCCTGAATAAAATGGTAATCTCCTGAGTACAGTGAGTAAGATTAGTTATAACCATTTTAGTTCAATGGTAATCCCTTGAGTACGTTGGCAACCTCCTGAGTACAATGACTTAACCCATTGAGTATTATATCTTAACCCCTGACTTAAATGACTTAATCCCCTGAGTACTACACTATAAACTTTCAATACAATGATTTAAGACAACATTGTGCTCAGGTTGATTAAGTCATCATACTCTAGGGTTAAATTATCGTGTTTTTTTTCTACTAATATCGGGTTGTTTTTGTATTTTATTAAGGGTTATGGAATATTCTGAACCTAAGGTAATGGTGTGTGATTCCTCATACGTCTGACTTGCTGGGCCTCAACACAAGTGGACAGCGTATATGTGTGTATGTCAAGGTCCAAACACTTTAACACACCTTTTAGTTATTACAGACATTGATGTACAAAGGACTGTCATAGAGGAATAGTGAAGGAATAACATGAACATATATTAAAACAACAGACTCTCGTACAAGTACAGCAAAAGATATATTAACGTAGCAGTTAACGTAAAGCTTAAATAATGTCACTCCTAAAGCTATTTTGATTCACAGGTTCAAATAGCAGGAAATCAGGATGGGGGTTGGTAGGGTGAGATAGTAGGAGAGGGAGGTAGGTGAGGGAGAGGGAGGTAGGTGGAGGGTAGTAGGGAGGGAGGAAGGTAGGTGAGGAGGGGGAGGTAGTTAGGTTAGTTCTGAGGGTAAGAGACAGCATACAGACAACTCAACGAGGGAGACAAGAAGATCAAGGAAGAAAGTGCTAACTGCGTCAGTTGATTCCAGGTATCTTGACTAACCCTCCCTCACCTCCCCTCTCTACCCTCCCTCACCTCCCTCTCACCCCCCCCTCACCTCCCTCTTTCCTCCCTCACCTCCCTCCTACCCTGCACCTCACCTCCCTCTCACTGCACCTCACCTCCCTCAACCCCTACCTCACCTCCCTCTCTACCCTCCCTCTCTTTCCTCACCTCCCTCTCACTGCACCTCACCTCCTCAACCCTACCTCACTCCTCTCAACCCTACCCCCACCTCCTCTACCCTTCCTCACCCCCTTTCACCCTCTTCCTCCCTCTCTTCCCTCCCTCACCTCCCTCTCAACTCTGCCTCACTCCCTCTCTACCCTTCCTCACCTCCCTCTCACCTCCCTCTTTCACTCCCCTCTCTTCCCTCCCTCACCTCCCCCCTCAACTCTGCTCACCCTCCCTCTCACTGCACCACCCCTCTCTCCCACACACCCCACCCCCCCACACACCCCACCCCCCACACACACACACCCCACCCCCCCACACACCACCCCCACACCCCACCCCACACACCCTCACCCCCACACACCTCACCCCCCCACACACCCACCCCACACACCCCACCCCCCACACACCCTTTCCCCACACACCCTCTTCCCCCACACACCTCTTCCCCCACACACCCCACCCACACACACACACCACCCCCCCACACACACACACACCCCACCCCCACACACCCCACCCCCCACACACCCCCACCCCCACACACACACCCCACCCCCCACACACACACCACCCCCCCACACACACCCTCACCCCCACACACACACACCTCACCCCCCCCCACACACACACCCCACCCCCCACACACACACCTCACCCCCCACACACCTCACCCCCACACACCTCACCCCCACACACCTCACCCCCACACACCTCACCTGACCCCTAGGTTAACGACCCATTACATCCTGCGACCCCATAAACGTCTCCAGATTTGGCACTTTTGCTGCATTATTCCGGCGGTAATGGTGACAGGGAGTGGGGTGAGACTCTAGGTCTTTGGCAGTCCCTATTACAGGCTTCCCATTCTTTGAACTACTGTCCTTGGCACTACTGTCCTTGGAACTACTGTCCTTGGCACTGCTGTCCTTGGCAATACTGTCTTTGGCATTGCTATACTTGACATTACTGTCCTTGGCACTGCTGTCCTTGGAACTACTGTCCTTGGCACTGCTGTCCTTGGCAATACTGTCTTTGGCATTGCTATACTTGACATTACTGTCCTTGGCACTACTGTCCTTGGAATTACTGTCCTTGGCACTGCTGTCTTTGGCAATACTGTCCTTGGCATTGCTATACTTGACATTACTGTCATTGGCCCTACTGTCTTTGGCACTTATGTCCTTGGAACTACTATCCTTGGCACTACTCTCACCGGCAATCGTATCCATAGTACTTTGAGTGGCTCTCAAGGTGGGAGGATATAATTGGGAGATGATTTTAAGAGATAAGAAATGTAAGAGAACAAGAAAAAAATTACATTACAAAAAACATAGGGAGGAAAATGACTCACTGGAAGAGCCATCAGCTGACCGGACCAGCTGGGTGAGTCACAACATGTTTACAAATAATTTTATTCAGCGTCTTGTTATTTTTACGTGTTCCAGGAAGGCTGCGGCGCTCTCCTCTACCGGGAACTCTGTATATAAAAGAAAATGAGTCCAGGAATACTGAGGTTTGTTTATTATAGCGCCAGCAGAGATTTAAGTGGTTTTGGCTCACAGGTGTAACGCTAAATATACTCCAGGTAGACACGACACATCAGATATAGACAACGAGCGCCCTCTTTGTTCAGGTAGCTACTCTTTGTTACTAGATGGATTAAAAAAATTCTACTGCATTCTTCGACCGTCACATTACCACCAAGCTGAACATTACCGACTACAATCTATAACTCGTAGCTACATTGATTAAGAAAGGCGGTTGTCTTAGAAGTTAGAAACACAACTTGTAAACATGGCTCTACAAATCCTACGTGAATAATGACCTCAGTCTCTCAACAACAACACATAAAACTAAGAATTGGAAGTTACGATCATCATTATTATTAAGAAACGTAACAGATTTTAAGTGATATAGCCACAGTTGTCAGTGTCTATACAGCGCCACATAAAACAGCACGCCACGCCACAAAGTACAGCACACGGTCCAAATTGTTCAAGGTTTTTTGTCTTATAACCCTTGTAAATAAAGATATAAGAATGCATCTAACCGGTTGAATTAAGATAAAACGTGAACCGTAAAAAGTAAACATGAAATTCACTCTTAAGACTTAATCTTTAACTAATTGTGATCAATACCATGAGTTCAAGAGAGAATAAAACTACTGAATATCAGAAACGATTATTACGTTAATTTTATGTCAGTAAGTTAATGTATTTAGTTATCGTAGTTAATAGGGTCTAGTTACTATTATTTGAGGCTATTTTTTTGCGTTTTACCTCGAGTCAATCGGTTATGTGTGTGTTAATTTATCTTTAGTCGCCAAGTTATAATTATAGGAATCGTGGTCAGCCGGGAGGGTGGGGTGGGGTGTGATTCTCATGCAGCCGCCACATTGCACCAGTCAGTGATATATAGACATACCTGCTGTCAACCTGTGTCCGCTGCCTCACTCTGGCGTACTGTACGTCTGGCGTTGATACAACCATGAAAACACTATCTTCACTGGAGAAGGCTGGTGAAGTGGCGTCTGGCGTTACTCTCTCATACCTCAGTGGCCTACATCATAACAAAATTAACACCTATAACTAACGAAGACTGGCGAAGTTACGTCTGGCGATGCTTTCTAAATAGGGTAATTAACCTATGCTATAGAAGAAAAAGAAGAAGTGACGGGCAGGGGAGACGTCTGGCGTATAGGAGTGATATTGACAAGTTAGACACAGCGGCGTTCGGTTTGTATCAGATGTCGTGACGGCTGGTTGTAAGTCTTCCCTTGATAGAATAAAGCATTTTCCAGGAGGGGGGGGTCCTGCTATTTCCGTGGTTGGTGTGGACGAAGGCGTATTTAAAGTCTGCAATGTACTGTGCATAAAAGGTGTGCTATCTCGTCGCAGCAATGTGTAGTATGTGGGAGGCAGTTCTGTGTGTGTGGGGAGGGAACTTAATGGCATTATTTAAAGGTGTGGTAGCGTGTAGTATGTGTGCGGGAGAGACGTTATGCCGTTGTTTAATGGTGCGGCCAGTTTGTGGTGTGTTGTAAAGGTGGCAAAGACTAAAATATATATGTGGCGTTAGTTTATTCAGTTATGTAGATCACTGTAAGGGACTACTACTACTACTACTATTATTATTTTTATTATCATCACCATCATCATCACTTCACACTCAATTAAACCACGACCTTCATCATCATTATCAGCGAATTAGGTAAAAATATTCCAATCGCTGTTGTTATAATTGCCTGGTGGCGTGATAGGGCCGTGATATTTTCAGGGCCTAATTTGTTTCTTTTTAACTAGGAGGTCTGAAGGCAGGTGATGGTGTGCTGTGATGAGGTGTGTCCTTACTGGTGTTTTAACGATGTTTTTTTTTAAATAGGGAAGATTTTTCCTTTTTTCTCGTCGGGTTTAATCCTTTGAGTGTGATAGGACTTGATAAGCCTCTGAACACGGTTGAGAGAGAGAGAGAGAGAGAGAGAGAGAGAGAGAGAGAGAGTTAATGAATCAATGAGATACAAGAGGTGTCATGTTAGGTAAAATCTGAAGAGAAAGAGAGAGAGAAAGAAAAAAGAGAATTAAACTCTTTAAATGTTATTGAATAAGGTAAAAAGAGGTACCGAGAGAGAGAGAGAGTCACTTGTATGTTGTATATATAAGTTAAAATAAAAAAAAAATAAAAAAATACATAATGTGGATATTTCTACTTATCTTAAATCCCTTTCTTATTGTTTCCTGTTCGCATATCTCTCTCTCTCTCTCTCTCTCTCTCTCTCTCTCTCTCTCTCTCTCCTTTGTTTGTGGTTTCTGTCCCTATTGATCTGTCCTACACGGGAGTGGTAGAGGAGGAGGGACAGATTGATAGATAGATAGATAGATAGTATTTGTATATATGGCATATTTAGTAAGGATAGTTTATGTTAAGAATAGATTACGTCTAGCTAGGTTAAGTTAGGTTAGGTTGGGTTGGGTTAGGTTAGTGATGAAATAAGTTAGGATTGGTTCGATAAAGAGAGAGAATTTGAGTACTAATGACTTGAAGGTATAGGTTAAGTATATGTAGGAATATTTTAAGATATATAATTCGATTAGCTCATATAATGGACAATTTTTTTTTTATAAATAATTTAGGCTATTTTAAGTGTATGTAATATTGACAGTCTTATCAAAGTTAGATCCCATTAAGTATTTTTAAGTAAGAAGTATTAATATGATCTCATTAAGGTATAGTGTTTTTTATAGGTATTTTAAGGTTATTTTAGGTATCTGGAGTTATTTTTAAGTAGGAATTAACGGCGTAACAGAAGATCTCGCGTGACTTGGTGCGCCGGTAAATGGTTCGGTAGTGGCTTTGGTGCTGCTTGTGGCGCTCTCCTGCATTTTTAACCAGTTATTTGAGAATGGATTTTAAATTTAGCCCAGTGTGGATGTGTTCCGAGTACCGCCGGTGGGTTCCGGGAAGGACGAGATCGGCTGAGCCCGGCGTGGCCTCTGTGGTGTGGTTGATGTGGTGATGGTGGGGTGTGTGTGTGTGTGACGTGTGTGGCTGTTGTGGTGTGGAGGTGTTGTGATGGTGGTATGTGATATGGTGGTTTGATGGCGTTGTGTGTGATGATGATGTGTGGTGTTGTGTGATACTGGTGGAGATGTATGGTTTGTGGTGGTATAGTGACATGGTGGCGTGTGGTGGTAGTGATGGTGATATATGTTATTGATGTATGTTACGTGTAATTTGTAATGTGATTTGATATGGCTGTAATGTTTAGTGTTATTCGTATTACTATTGGCAGTTACTATTATTATGATCATCCTCATCATCATTGCTATTATCATCATCATCATCATCATTGCTATTATTATTATTATCATTATCATCATCATTGCTATTATCATCATCATCATCATTGCTATTATCATCATCATCATCACCATCATCATCATTGCTATTATTATCATCATCATCATTGCTATTATTATTATTACCAGCATCATCATCATCATCATCATCATCATTATTGTTGTTCTTAGGTATTATTTTGGTCCGTGGTGTGTGTTAAAATAATAAGTGTTGCGTGTAGAGGATATATTTACCTAGTAATGTTTGCTCTGGGCTAACAAGTCAACAACCATCGTTACGCTGTGGTTTGTAGTTCCGGGAAATTCCACGCATAATATATCATCCTGTGTCACTATTGGATTTCCTTTGTAACGCTTGTGTAGTCAGTCAGCTCAGAGGTCCGACTGTACTGACTTGACTTCTGGATGTAACGTTTCAAGAGGGATTTTAGATATATATATATATATATATATATATATATATATATATATATATATATATATATATATATATATATATATATATATATATATATATATATATATTTATGCCCCGGTACCACAACTAGACGGGTTAATATGTTTTTGTGTTCGTTTGTTGTTTTGCCTTGTTGTTTTCGGCATTGTGTTTTGTTTTCCTGACTTTGAATTATTCTGGCCAAAATTATTGTATATTGTTATTATATGACCATGTTATTATTAGTGTTGTTTAATTATCCGGTGAAATAAGGTGGGAGTTAATCTTCAGGTAATCCCTATTATTTTTATGTTATTATTATTGTTTTATATAATTGTTAATACTGCAATAATTTTTTATTATATTAATATTATTTTATTATTATTATTATTATTATTATTATTATTATTATTATTATTATTATTATTATTGTTATTATTATTATTATTGGTGTTTTATTTCACGATATCATTCATATTAGTACTATTTTTTCATTGTTTTCTTCATTTATTCATTTCTTATGTAAATATTTACTTGTTTACTTATTGACGTCAGGTGCAGCAAATTAGTGATCAACAATAAGAGGAAATCAGTCATTGAGGTTTGAGGGTGAATGTTAGCCAGCCATCAATGGGTAGTTATCCTCTAATGAAATGATTAAGAACACGTGAGGACGAGCAGGGAATATATGAAGGTTAGCCAGAGAGAGAGAGAGAGAGAGAGAGAGAGAGAGAGAGATGTGGACCATAAAAGAGCATCACTGCGGGCAGAAGTTGGGCAATCGGTCGTCTGTCGTAGGTAACATAGACGTGTCATTTACCAGGTGGAGATAAACGCCAGGCGCAGTTGTTCGCCTGTGTTGGCGCTGTTTCTAAGGTCAGACATACATAAGCCTCTCATAGCAGGTAATACTGAACACCAAACATAAATATAAAACTTGATTCTATAATTCTTTCTCGGATGCTCATATGAGCAATAGGGGTTGGGTGTAAACGGGACTGCCCAGTATGGGCCAATAGGCCCGCTGCAGTTTCCTCCATTCTTATGTTCTTATGTGCTTATGTAAGAGTCAGGTGTTCGCTCATGTTGGCGTTGTTACTTTGCACCAGAACTCTGACCTTGGCGACGGACTGAGATGAGGTTGCTGGTTGAAAGTTAAGATTTGTGGGTTTTATTACTCATTTTTTTCTGTATATAAAGAGCGATACACGTGTAGTTTACCTTTTAGGGAGAGAGAGTGGGCGGGATAGAGATAGGGAGGAAGAGGGTGACATGTTGAAATGAGGGAGATTGGCATTTGGAGGGAGGAAGGGAGGGGGCATGTGGGAGGGAAGAATGATGGCAAGGAGTAGGATAAGGTAGAGAGGGAGACAGTGAGAGAGACGGGAGGAGCAGAGAGATAGAAAGAGGAGGGTAGGGAGAAAGAAGGAGGGTGGATGGAGAGAAAAAGGTAAACGAGAAGGAATGGGAGAAGAAGGGACGCAGTGATGGTAGAGGGAGAGAAAGAGGGAAAAAGGAAAAGGAGAGATGGAGAAGAAGAGAGGAAGGAGGGAAAGAGAAATGAAATGTGATAAAAGGGGAGAAAGAGAGAGAGAGAGAGAGAGAGAGAGAGAGGAGGTTAGGAGTGAGGGGGAGGAGGGATGGTGAAAGACCTTCCCTAGTTTCAAGGTGAGTGGGGAGGGGGGGGGGCACACAAGACCTTGGCCACGTTGTCTGTATACTAATGATAATAGTAATAATAATAACAGTGAACGGTTTACTGATAAATATAGCGGCTATAAACTGAAACTATATGAATGACATAAGTGTTACCCATATAACCTATAATGACATGGAGAGAGGGTAATTTAACAAGGAATTTCAACAGTACAGTTCAAAAGTGAGATTAGGAAGGAGTGAACACGTAAGTTATCTTCGAGTGATTTTTACAGTGGTTGGAATGGGGCTGTTCTTATAGTGATCAGTACGTGGTCGTATGGGGTAGATGCGGTTGTGGTGTCGAACAGCAGCAATTGGCGGACGAGGGATCTTAGGTGTTAGCAGATGGCGGTGTAGAAGATGCTGTAGTAGCTTCGTCCTAATCTGACATATTATGAGGTCGTGGTCATAATCATAGAGAGAAGAGAGGGTCAGGGTCTTGATATGTGATGTAAGAGAAGGAGAGAATAATCTTGCAGCCCTCTTCTACATTTTCTCGTATGGACCTCGTTGTGTAACAGTTAAGGAAGAAGACCAGGCATGGGAAACATATATCAGCTTAGGAAGTATGAATGTTGTGTAAACAATCATGAGCACTGACGCGGGGACTCCCAGGGACTTGAGACAACGGAAGATGTGGAGACGATAGCTGGAAGGTTTGACAGTTGTTGACGTGTGTGTGTGTGTGTGTGTGTGTGTGTGTGTGTGTGTGTGTTCTTAGCTCTTACATATGTATGGTTGTGGTTGCATGTGTATTTATTGTCTTACACTAAGTTGTGTTTTTGTGTTGTATGTATGGGTGTGTTGTGTTCTTTTCTCAGCGTGTGTGTATGTCGTTGTGTGGGTGTATGTTAGTGTGTTGAATGTATGTATATGTATGAGTGTGCTTGCGTGCAGGTGTCCAGCTGGCCAGGTGTTGTGTCCTCAGTTTCCTGGTAAAAGCGTGAGGGTGAACATTGCAATCCAGGTGTGTGTGTGTGTGTGTGTGTGTGTAGTTGCAGTAGTAGTAGTAGTAGTAGTAATAGTAGTAGTAGTAGTAGTTGCATAATAGTAGTACTAGTGAGTCTTGCACTAAAAATTCTACAATAATTAGCTAGATATTTACCAGAAGCAGAAATAGAACCGCTGTATATTAAATTATTCATGTAAGGTGTTGGCAGCTCTCTAAGATGTACAGGTAGCCGACAAACCTTCACACAAAATAGATTGTAAATGTCGATTCTGTTTTTGTCCGCCTCGTAGAATACAACTCCCAGAAAACTCACCTGACGTTTGCAAGGAATTTGTCTTAAAAACTCGCCACTCGGTTTTTTTTCGCCAAACTTGCCTTTTTGGAGCTTTTAAAGGTTGTCCCCAAAATTGCCATAGTTTCTCTATCTCTCAGTGTTTTTCCTGTTTGTCCTACATAATTACAATTACATTTGCTACATGGAATACAATAAACACTTCCATTTACATTCAAACTTGGGTTATTCCTTATTAACATATTGGTAATGGTAGAGTGATACTTGAAAACAACATTAATATTTAGAAGCTTGAGGGACCGAACTAACGGGACAAATTCATTACGATAGGGCAGAGTCAAAATATTCTAAAGTGTAGGAACTTGTCTGGTTTGAGAGGAATGAAAGGATTTTTTAGCCCTTTTAAAACAACGATCAACAAACACAGAAGGGTACCCGAGTTTCTGTGCAATGGAACGAATGTGTTTCAATTCATCGTCAATAAATTCAGAGTCACAAATACGCAGACATCTTAGGAACATAGCAGAAAAAACTGACATTTTGGTAGACTCAAGGTGATTCGATAAAAAGTGAATGAAACACTGCAGCTCAGAATTAAACAACATAAGTATAATATCAGAACTGCATCTGAAAGCAGTGCCTTGTTCGTTCATGTTAGGTATAATAATCACCCCATTGCTTGAGAAAAAAGCTTAGAAGTATTTAAATCATCTTGTGTCACAGAAAGACTTCTGGTTGAAGCTAGTTTGATTAAGGAATTAAAATCAATAAACCTTACTGATGGTCAGTTCAAAACTGATAATATGTTACATAAATTTATTTGTCAGTGGCCCAAGGTTAAAAATGCTTTGAAAACCTTTGATTTAGATGTATGATAGTTATTTTGTGGGTCCCTTATTTTTGACCTGACCTGACTAGTCACGTCACCCCCCCTTCTCTTAAGCTCCTCTACGTGTGTGTTGGTGTGGGGATTAGTGGATGAAATCATTACGACCTGACCTCATGTTTTTAAGGTCACCCTGTATATTTAAGCCTCTCTCTGTCCATGTAGTCCAGTTGCCTCTGAAGATGTCTTGAATAAAGACGAAAGCTAAGGTGCTCCGTTGTTTCCATTTTCCGTGTGATTTTATCAAGATTTATCTTATCCACGTTTTCATTGTGGATTTAAAAAAAAAAAAATATATATATATATATATATATATATATATATATATATATATATATATATATATATATATATATATATATATATATATATATATATATATATATATATATATATATATATATATATATATATATATATATATATATATATATATATATATATATATATATATATATATATATATATATATATAACTCAATCTCACCTAACCTAACCTAACCAAAACTAACCCCCAAAAGTATACCTGTTGCCCAGTCATAATACGTTGTAGAATATAATCCCTGTTTTTATATTCAGAATTAAGTTTCATCTCAAAGACAACCTCGTTTTATTGATAGTCCACAACCCAGTAATAGTGACGACTGGCAGTTCTCTGGGGCTCTTATCTCCTTCCCTCCCTCACGTACCCGGGACATTCTGTAAGCCCGGCGGGCGTAGGAAGACGTTTTTGTAGCCCGACTTAAGTACATGTCCCTGGCTATTACTGTCACTCACCACAGAATCATCGTGGGAGAAGGTTAGACCATCACCTCTCATAACTAGGCGAGAGAGAGGGGGGGGGGATGTGTATGTCCTTTTACACTGTAAATACGAATAACTTCACCAATGCAACAGAGTCCGCCAACACGTAGCTGCCTCACACCAATTCCTCCAGTGAGTTCGATAACCAGCAGTTTCCTTCACGAGTGTTCCGAGTTACGGCTCACTGTGGCGCGGAGGGAGGCTGTATCACCTCTTATTGGGCGAGCACCTGTTGTATCAAGCTGTAAAGTCGTACGATTTACCCAGTGTCCGGATTTTGTCTTCAGATTGGTAACGATATATTTATTTCCCTTTGACGATAGAGGTAGAGTGGAATAGCATGAGTTGTTTACTTTGTGGTTGGATTTGTGGAGTACTGTTTTGTAAAGGATTTGTGAGGTAGTTTTTGTTTGTTGTTGTTGTTGTAATGCACTGTTTTGTATGCACTCACTCACACCACAGTGGTTCATTCGCACCATTAGTTAGTGAGATTTAAAGCTTTTATGATGATCAGAAAGAAACAAATTCTGGAAGGTTTGATTGCACAAAAACGTTTAATAATGGAGGTTTGTGGTGACCAACCCTCAGACGTCAGGATGGCACCTTGATTGATTCGTACGCTCGGCTCACACTTCGTAAAACGTGGCCCGCACTTCGTACAACGTGGCCTACACTTCATACAACGTTGCCTACACTTCGTACAACGTGGCCCACACTTCGTACAACGTGGCCCGCACTTAACATAAGAAAATAAGGAGTCTGCAAAAGGGTTGGCCCAGCACTTACTATAAAGTTGCTAAGCTTGTTCCACTCGTCTACCACCCTATTTTTGAACCAGTTTCTTCCTATCCCCCCTAAACCTAAACTTATCCAACTGAAATCCGTTGCTCCGAGTCCTAGCCTGTTCGGATATTATAAGAACTTTATCTATGTTTCCTTTATTGATTCCTTTCACCCACTTAAATACTTCTATCATATCTCCCCGCACTCTTCGTCTTTCTAGGGAATGCAAGTTTAGTTTCTTTAACCTATCTTGATATGGAAGGCTTCTAAGTCCCGAAATCATTTTCGTCATTCTTCGCTGCACCGACTCCAGTGAATTGATATCCATTCTATAATAAGGGCACCAGAACTGAACAGCATAATCGAGGTGCGGCCTGACTAGCGCAAGATATAGTTGCAATATGACCTCCACACTCTTATTACTTACACTTCTAGGTATAAAACCCAATACTCTGTTTGCCTTATTTCGAAAATTAACGCACTGTTTTCTAGGCCGTAGGTCCGGGCTTACAAGTACCCCTAAGGCTCTTTCACAAGTCGACTTCTCTAGGTTGGTGTTGTTAAGGCTGTATACATTGACAGTATTTGTTCTTTCAATATTAAGTATGCTGCACTTGCTGGTGTTGAATTTCATTTGCCATTTTTCTGAACACTCCTGCAGTTTATTTAAATCATCCTGTAGTGCATTTGCATCCTGCCCTGAATTAATCTGCCGCCCTATTTTGGTGTCATCCGCAAATTTGCTTATGTCAATGCTGATCCCAGTATCTAGATCGTTTATGTAGATTATGAACAAGATTGGGCCCAGTACTGACCCCTGGAGAACCTCACTAGTTACACAGCCCCACTCAGATTTAAAACCATCTATGCTGACCCTCTGATACCATGAGCATTAACTTTTCTCAGAAGCCTCTGATGCGGTACTCTGTCAAATGCTTTGCTAAAGTCTCAGTAAATAACATCGTAATTTTCGTCATTATCTACTACCTCATACACTTTTCTAAATAACTTAATTTATGTCATTATCTACTGCCTCATAGACTTTCCTAAAAAAAGTCAGCAGATTTGTTAGACAAGATTTTCCCTTTGTAAATCCATGTTGAGAGTCGTAGATTAATTTGTTTTTCTCTAAATGCGATCGGATGCTATTTGCTATAATTGATTCAAGAAATTTCTCCACTACTGACGTCAAACTAATCGGCCGGTAATTTGACACTGATGCTCTGTCTCCCTTTTTGAATATGCCTGTTTCCACAAGTCTGGCACAACTCCCGTGTCTAATGATTTTGTAAGTAAATTTACGATGGGTCTGCTAATCTGTTCCTTACACTCTTTCAAAACTCGAGGGAAAATTTCATCCGGCACTGGGAATTTTTTCTTCTTTAATTTATTTATCTTCTTAAGAACATCCTCTTTTCTGATAGTGATATCCTTTAGTTTCTCTTCTTCATTTCCCTAAATATCAGTTCCACCTCTGGCATTTTCTCATGAATTTCTTCTGTGAAAACTGATAAGAAATAGCCGTTAAATGCTTTGCTAATTTCCTCACTATCATCTATCACTTCCTCTTTCTCTGCCTTTCAAGGTCCCACTTTGTCCTTGACCTTTGTCCTATATACCTGGAAAACCCCCTGGGATTCGCCCTGGATTCTCTTGTTATCCTGATTTCGTAGTCCCTCTTTGCCTTCCTTACATTTTTCTTAACCTTCCTAGATAGTTCATTATACCTATCTCTGAGATGCTCCTCCCCTCTCTTTAATTTCTTATAAATTCCTTTCCGTATTCGTATGAATTTAAGTTTTCTGGTCATCCACCTTGGCTCATTCTTATTTGACCTAATTTTTTTGTATGGTATATTTTGTTCCTGTGCTTTACGTAGTATACTAGTGAATTTAGTATAGTCATGATTAATTGTTGTGTCGCCGGTGACCTCACCCATTCCTACCGGAGACTGACCTGACTGTCCCCAGGTGACCTCACCTTCTTAACCCCTCATAATCCGCCGATCGAAAGTCTGGGACTCTGACCATATTGTCATTATTTTTCGTTTCCCAATTTAAGGTAAACCTGATTTCTCTGTGATCACTGTTCCCTATTTCTTCCCCAATTGTGATATCTCTGATAATACTACGTGGCCCACACTTCGTACAACGTTGCCCACACTTCGTACAACGTGGCCCACACTTCGTACAACATGGCCCACACTTTGTAGAACGTGGCCCACACTTCGTAGAACGTGACCCACACCTCGTACAACATGACGCACACTTTGTAGAACGTGGCCCACACTTCGTAGAACTTGTCCCACATTTCTTAGAACGTGACCTTCATTTCGTACAATAAGGAAACGTAAGAACCACGGAAGAACTTTTTGTTGTGTCTCTAGCAGTTGTCATATCATCGTAGCTGTACCCTTGAAACGTCCCAGTTTTTGTAGCCGGACGTTAACGTTTTTGTAGCCGGACGTTAACGTTTTTGTAGCCGGACGTTAACGTAACTAGGAGTAAATATTTGTGTTTAGCCGCCTTATGTAAAAACCTTCTCAACTATCAAACTGAGACCGCCTTCGCTTACTGGACCCAAGCTCTCAGCCAACAGAACAGGATCTCTACAGCGCCATTCAAGAGACTTACCACTGAAAGAATCGTCCTCAGTTGTTCCCCCTCTGGTGCCGTTCGTTTCCTCCCGCCTTCAAACTGCTGGGATATGAATCATGTATATTATAGTGATCATAGGACTTGAAGTAATGAATACAGTAAATGCACTAGGGGCCACCGCAGCCATTACTCCCTATACAAGTTGTTCTCCCCACTACCCACCACGTCATGGGATAAACACTCTTATTCCTTCCCCAGTTGTTCCTCTATTACTGGGTCGTCAATAAGACTCACACCCTTATATTGTAATGGTATGGTTACTATTACTTAACCTCTGCATTTCATTCTTTTGTTAAAAAAATCAACATTCTAATTAATTTATATATACGTCAGGGACGACGTAGTGAGAGTGGCCGAGCACTGTGACGGTCGACACACTACGTTATTATTATTTCTGCCATTTCCCTGGCCTGACTCTTCATTTGCCGATCACAACACAAATGCCAGGGTAAGCAATGCTCAGTGGTACCGTGGAAAGTGCCGCACGGCCTTTTGATTCAGTCTTGTGCAGGGTGTGGTGTCGTGTGGTTGGTTCCTGTACTGTGTGTTGGTTGGTATAATACAATCTTTTTTATTAACTCTGTGTCTGCCTCGACCCTTCCCAGCATCCTTAAATAAGTTAAATTTCATGCCCAAATAACAGGGGTTTTACAGCAGACACACGATCTCAACTGTTTACTTTTTAGTTGCAATGCGACTGGCTATAAGAGCTGGGCCATTTCTAGAGTATGATATAACAACTGCTAGAAACAGTAGAAAAATAATCTATTTCAGTAAATTAGATCTTCCTGTCCATATGTCCTGTTCCCTTTTATCATCCGCCTGTTAGTTTTATCCGTCCGTCCGTCCTTCCGTCTGTAACTCAGGAACACACTAACTCGTACAGCCAACACACACACACACCATCCACCGGACCTGGCATGTGGACGGATGATAACAGAATCGAATATGAATCTATCCATCAGCTTCTTCTCATTAATGGTTAGTATTATGTCTCTTTGGTGGGGTGGAACGGAGAGTGGCACAACTTAATCTCTACTGACAGTCTATTTTCAGGCTGTCATATGTGTGTGTGTGTGTGTGTGTTTGGAACGGGAAGAAGATATATAGCGGGCAGTGTGTCTATGGACCTAAGAATTCATGGCAAAACAACCTCATAGTTGGCATGATACTCATTATTACATCCGTAGACATACTATAAACACCTTTTTGTCACACACACACACACACACACACACACACACACACACACACACACACACACACACAGAGCCCAGTCCGACCATTGTAAAAATTATGAATAACTTGTAATCAACCAGTGTATTCACTGCCAGTCAATCTTACCTTTTGCACTGCCACTATGTTGAAATGCCCTGTAGTTTGAGCTTCTCCCCACCTAGTTATTATATATCATATTTGTATCACTTATGTTACTTGTATATTATTTGTAAATCAAGAGACCCATTCCCTAATTATGTAACTATATTTTCAGCCTTCCGGCTGCCATACTCTTTCAATAAACCGCTAATTATTATTATTACACGTACGTTCTGAAAGCATTATCGTGTCAGCTCTGAACCGCTGATATGAGCTCTTAACTCACTGACCTATTTAGGCTATTTGTAAACTACAGTAGAGGGGCGAAATTCCTGTATGGCCACAAGAGTGATCCAGACAGCATTTTGTTTCGTATCGACTAATATTAACAGTTCTACATTGTTCCCCTCTCAGTCACGGCTCTTGCCCACGACGGTTATGGCATTAATAGTGAAACCGTGCATTAAAAGAGAGAAACCTATTTATTTTCTGTTTTTATTATGGTTTGGTCTCATATGACTAACGGCAATGTAGATGTTCCTAGGAATTGATGTGATGTTTTTTTTATGTTGATAATTTACATATTTGATACATATTGGGGTTAATATGTATAATACATTTATATTGGTGGGAAGTGAATGTACCAATAGTGCATTTGAGAATTAATTCATTTTGATTGTAAAATAAATAGTCTTGTTGAGTAAAAAGTGATTGTAGAAAACTCAGACATTTCGGAAACCTTTGGGAACAACCTCCAATTGAAGACTATTACTCATACTGATCATATAAGTATAAAAAAATTATCAGAGAACAGTTTAGGAAATGAAGATTAAAGGTTATCAGCGATTTGTCACTGTACACGATCAAAGGCCTCCTGAGGCAAGTTTCATCAAAAGTTGTTTTTGAGGTCGATCTTTACTTATTTTATACACTGTCTTGGCACCTGAAGTCTCCCTATTGACAACAGAAGGTTATAAGTCTCCACGAGTAATTAAGTATAGTGGAGATAGTCTATTAGAACGTTTTTCTCTGTATTTATAATGATTTTGTAGAATCAAATCATCCGTGAATTTTCGACGGATTTTTACGCCACTTGGTATAAATGATACGAATGGATGATATACATTTGGGTATTTTCAAGATGGTTCTGTTTTACGTGGGGTCTTATCTCCATCCGTCCGTTCTCTCCGTGTGTAGGGGGCGAGGGAAGACAGGTGATATTCAGAGCACCTGTGTATGCTGTCATCTCTGATATAATGAGGGTTTAAATGTTACTTGAAAGGAGAAAGTAAACCCGATTACGACATCATCCCAAAACAGATAAAACTGTTGTTACCCCCCCCTCCCCCCTCCCCCTTCCCTCACCCCTCCCCCTTCCCTCATCCCTCCCTCTCCCCCTCATACTGGTTAACCGACTCGATACAACCCAGAGGTGACAATTTCCGATGATTTTATCAATATATATATATATATATATATATATATATATATATATATATATATATATATATATATATATATATATATATGAAAAAGATTAGCCAATACACTCATTACTAATCCAAACATTACAATCCTTGGGAAAACGAAGGGAAAAAATACACACCCAAATACAATATTTACCTGAATGTAGTCGGCAGGTAGAAGACTAATGCACTATCATTTGGAAACGAGACAATGTTGTGTGTGTGTGTGTGTGTGTGTGTGTGTGACAGTAAAAGAAGTTAAGATGTCATTGGAAACTAGTGATATTGTATGATATTTGTCAGCCACAATTAACACTGACATTCACTGGTTGATGTCTTAATCTGCTCCATGTATTAAATTGTAGGTTGTGTTTGGTGACAGATCGTGTAAAGGTGGCTGCTGGGGGTAGTATTAAATAGTGTTAGAGATGGAGAGATTATTTTGAAGAGAGCAAGGGCGCCTGGATATACTCTTTAAAGAATGTAAATCGTCTGGATATACTTTTCAATAGAATTAGGTATGCTAGATATACTTTTAGTGAGTGTATATCGTCTGGATATACTCTTTAAGAGTGTAAATCGTCTGGATATACTTTTAAATAGGTATAGTTGCTCGATATACTTTTCAAAAGAGTTAATCGTCTGGATATACTTTTAAATAGAGTAAATCGTCTGGATATACTTTTCAATAGAGTAAATCGTCTGGATATACTTTTCAATAGTTATAGTTGCTGGATATACTTTTCAATATAGTTAATCGTCTGGATATACTTTTCAATAGAGTAAATCATCAATGTTGCGTTAAAGCAAATGATTTTAGTGTTTTGTGTATCTCTCTCTCTCTCTCCCTCTTGTTGCCTCAGGCGGTGTGTGTGCGTGTGTGTCTTACGGCTGTTCATTCCAGTCTCTTTGAATTAGTTCACGCTGATTTTATGTTTGTGTGTTTGTGACTTCCTTATGTACCGGCATTATGAACTCTGAAATAAGCTGCCTTTCCCTTCGTTGAACTTTGAACACATTTGAACTAGATCTAAAGTGAGAGAGAGAGAGAGAGAGAGAGAGAGAGAGAGAGAGAGAGAGAGAGAGCATGTCTGGATATTTTCTTGTTTTATTTGATATTTTTATTCAGCTAGATGTTTGTGTGCGTGTGTGTCTGCCTCTCTCTCTCTCTCTGAACAAGTATCACATTAACAGTCTATCCTGCATGTATAAAAGCATACTGTACATACACTCATGCCTAATATTTCAGTGTCATTAGTTTTCCCTCCCTCCCTCCCTCCGTCCCTCCCTCCCTCCCTCCCTCCCCTCCAGCAGTAAGATCCTTCCCTCCGCCGCGTTCTCCAGCAATAATAGAATCTTTCCCTCGACCCCTCCGTCCCTCCCTCGTGTATTGATCTCACAGTAATGTTTTAAGCCTTAAGCTGTCACATCCGCCATAGCCTTATGCCCCCCCACCCTCGCCTTCCTAGGGACATCTAGACACGATGACCTATCTTTGTGACATAATAGGACACCTTGACAACCTGGTAGACACCACGTAGCTGGGAAGGTGTTGGTAAACGGCGAAAGTTTCCACCTCATTATTACCACAAGAAATATACACATAGATCTACAAGCCCGACCAGCATTTACTAGGACTGTCGACCTGTTTATTAATACTCTTATTATATGTTTGATCGATTAATGAATCTATGTGAGTATAATAATAATAATAATAATAATAATAATAATAATAATAATAATAATAATAATGATGATGATAATAATAATAATAATACTAATAATAATAATAATAATAATAATAATAATAATAATAATAATAATAATAATAATAATAATAATAATAATAATAATAATAATAATAATAATAATAATTATATTAATAATATTAATAATATTAATAATAATAATAATAATAATAATAATAATAATAATAATAATAATAATAATAATATATTAATACTACTACTACTACTACTACCACTATAATTACTACTCACTACTACTACTACTCACTACTCACTACTAATAATTAATAATAATAGTAACATTTATAATAATAATAATAATGATACTACTACTCACTAATAGCTCACTCAATAATAATAATAATAATAATAATGATAATGATACTACCAATTACTACTACTACTACTACTGCTAATAATAATAATAATAATAATAATAATAATAATATTTATAATAATAATAATAATAATAATAATAATAATAATAATAATAATAATGATAATATTTATAATAATAATCGTAATAATAATAATAATAATAATAATAATTAACGATTTATTGAAGGAAAAAACAGGGATGAGAGAATGGTGGCGTAGACGGCAAGATATACGGCTAAGGATAGGAGAGCCATGGATAGACAGACAATACGATAGATAAATTACATTATAAACTTAGGGCCCCGGAGAGATACAACATCTATGTGAGGATTGGTAAAGACAGCCCGTAAACATATACATTAGAGTGGTAAGGCTGTGGTCGCCAACCCTCAGACAAGAGAATGTTTACTGAATGAATAATAGGAAATGTTTTTTTTTCACGTCCATAGATTGTTTTATATTTTTGGTGGTTTATATAAATTAGTGTTGAGGAAAAGGGCGTCGTTGCTCAGTCCACGTCGTGCAAAAGACAGCTAGGAGGAGATGCAGTCAGCAGGTTCTCGGTTGAGCTGCTTATCAGTAACAGGATCAGCAAATGTTCTCCGAGTTGAACCAATTTGTTTGTATCTTCAACGTCAGATTCTACCGCTCAGTCAGACAGATAGACAGGCAGACAGAGAGGCAGGCAGGCAGGCAGACAGATAGGCAGGCAGGCAGGCAGACAAACGGACAGACAAGCAGGCAGACAGACAGACAGACACAAAAAGCCTGACAGACAAACGGCAGACAGACAGGGAGGCAGGCAGAGAGACAGACAGACAGAGAGGCAGGCAGATAGACAAACAGACAGACAAGCAAGCAGACATAAACACCCAGGCAGACAAACGGCAGACAGACTTCTAGTGAGCAAAACAGGCGAAATTATCTGAGACAAGCTTGAAAAATCTCTTGTACAGCAACGTTCATGTGAATCAGTACACAACACACTCTGGCTTACAGGTTTCAGAAATTTATTAACAATAAACTGGCCGACGCGAACACCGTTATCACTTGTCACTCAACCCTCGACCTCCTTTGTAATATTCAAAGGTATTTATTTCCCATTTGATTTGTTTGTTGCTCGTAAGTTGTGTATTTTTGTCATCATTAACTTCAAATTCATTGTAGTTGGCGAATAGGAATATATTTTTCACAATAACTTCAAATTTAACTCGGTTTTATCAGTGCACTGTCGGTTTTAACCTTTAGACTTTATTTCCCGGGTTTGTCACAAGTAAACTTTCGTGTATTGATGTTAAACTTTCGTGTATTGATGTTAAACTTCAGTGTATTAGTGACAAAATAATTTATTATTGTCCTCACTTGTGTCTCGAGAGGTGTGTGTGTGTGTGTGTAATAATAATAATAATAATAAACGGTTTATTAATAGAGTTGCAGCCGGTGGCTGAAAATATACAGACTTACATTTAATTTAGACATAATGATATAATATGCATTGAATACATTTACAGAGCTGTACAGTACATAAATCAGGAGTTGTTTATTATTTTAACAATAGATGGGATGGTGCTGTTCTTATATCTATCGGTGCGGGCTCTTATGGGCTGAATTTTGTTGTAGTGGCGGACTGCGCGAGTTGGTAGGAGGTGGCGATGGCGAGGGTGGTGCAGTAGTCCACGGCCAAACCTTTCCAGTGCTTGGTGGTGGAGGTCACTGAGGGATGGCATTTCCAGGGTGGAGAGAGCGTTGGTGTAGCCGGAGTATTCTGCGCCGAGCATGATTCTGCAGGCCCTTTTCTGTACCTTCTCTAGCTGACGTTGTTGGGTGGAGTTGAGAGAAGACGACCAGGCTGGTGACGCATACGTTAGTTTGGGGAGAATAAAGGCGTTGTAGATGGTCCTCAGCTCTGGCGTGGGTGTCCCAAGTGACCTAAGTCTTCGTAGCATGTAGAGACGGTACGAGGCTGCCTTGACTGTGTTATTTACATGGGTCTTCCAGTCAAGTTTGTTGTCTATAGTTACAACCAGGAGTTTGGCAGACTGCACCAGCTGGAGAGGATGGGCACCCACTGTGACTGCTGGGGCTTGCACTGGAGTGGTGGCGGTATTGATGTGCATGACTACGGTTTTGGTGTGGTTGATGGTGACCTTGTTCTCCGTAGTACATGCCTGTAGCCTGTCCAGGGTGCCTTGGAGCGATGAGTAGTCTGGTGCGGTGTTGTCCACTGAAACCCCCACAGTGCAGTCATCCACGTACTTCCACCTGTGAGGAGTGTCCGATAGAGCGTCGTTGATCAGGATGAGGAAGCACAGTGTTCCCATCTTGGTCCCCTGGGGAACACCGCAGGTGAGGTGTTGGAATGTTGTGTGTGTGTGTGTGTGTGTGTGTGTGTGTGTGTGTGTGTGTGTGTGTGTGTGTGTGTGTGTGTGTGTGTGTGTGTGTGTGTGTGTGTGTGTGTGTGTGTGTGTGTGTGTGTGTGTGTGTGTGTGTGTGTGTGTGTGTGTGTGTGTGTGTGTGTGTGTGTGTGATAATAATAATAATAATAATTAACGGTTTATTGAAAAAGTTCTGCAGCCCGAAGGCTGAAAATATACATTGGACATAAATGACTTATTACATACATTGGTGGTTTAACAAAAGCCTTCATTAGAGAAAGGTAAAGGAACATAGTGAACATACAGATTAATGTAGGTGTTGAACAGAAAAACGTAGTGTAGTAACTCCCTCCCAGATGGTGTTAGGAGGGACCTCACGTGGTGTAGTAGTTCCCTCACAGATGGTGTTATGAGGGGCCTCACGTGGTGTAGTAATTCCCTCACAGATGGTGTTATGAGGGCTCACGTGGTGTAGTACTCTCACAGATGGTGTTATGAGGGGCCTCACGTGGTGTAGTAATTCCTCACAGATGGTGTGTTATGAGGGGCCTCACGTGTTGTGGTAATTCCCTCACAGATGGTGTTATGAGGGGCCTCACGTGGTGTAGTAATTCCCTCACAGATGGTGTTATGAGGGGCCTCACGTGGTGTAGTAATTCCCTCACAGATGGTGTTATGAGGGGCCTCACGTGGTGTGTGTGTGTGTGTGTGTGTGTGTGTGTGTGTGTGTGTGTGTGTGAAAGTGTGTGTGTGTGTGTGTGTGTGTGTGTGTGTGTGTGTGTGTGTGTGTGTGTGTGTGTGTGTGTGTGTGTGTGTGTGTGTGTGTGTGTGTGTGTGTGTGTGTGTGTGTGTGTGTGTGTGTGTGTGTGTGTGTGTGTGTGTGTGTGTGTGTGTGTGTGTGTGTGTGTGTGTGTGTGTGTGTGTGTGTGTTTCTTGTGTGTGTGTGTGTGTGTGTGTGTGTGTGTGTGTGTGTGTGTGTGTGTGTGTGTGTGTGTGTGTGTGTGTGTGTGTGTGTGTGTGTGTGTGTGTGTGTGTGTGTGTGTGTGTGTGTGTGTGTGTGTGTGTGTGTGTGTGTGTGTGTGTGTGTGTGTGTGTGTGTGTGTGTGTGTGTGTGTGTGTGTGTGTGTGTGTGTGTGTGTGTGTGTGTGTGTGTGGTTTTATTGAAAGGGCCCTTGAGAGGCTGAAATATACAGTTACATATTTGGGGAATGGGACACAGGATTACGTGTAGCTCAAATAAGACATATAGTAACTTAGATGGGGATCAGCTCAAACTACAGTTCATTTCAACATAGTGACAGTGTAGGGAGCAGTGTTTACTGGGAGTGAATACACTGATTTATTACATGTTATTGATAATTTTTACAATGGTTGGGACTGGGCTGTTCTTATAGCGATTAGTACGTGCACGTATGGGCTGGATGCGGTTGTGGTGTCGAACAGCAATTCTCGGACAGGGGATCTCAGGTGGTAGTAGGGGCCGGTGTCGGGGATGGTGTAGAAGCTTCTTACCAAATTTGCAGATGAGGCCGTGGTGTGTGTGTGTGTGTGTGTGTGTGTGTGTGACTACGCCAACGTAAATCTCTCTCTCTCTCAGTGTTTATGTTATAGTGTTCTTCACGAGGAATAGTGAATAACAAGGAACTCCTAAGTAATTACAATGACAGCTACAGTAAGTGTGTGTATGTTTTTCATCGCCATAAGAAATACAACGAAGCTACAGAAGTGACAAAAGCAGCTATAATTTTTTTTCCACGCCACAAGAACACTACATTAAACAGAGCCTCGGGATATTTAAAAAAGCATCAACATTTGATCTTTTTAACTCCATAAAATACTAAATAGTGCTGAATGTCAGACTAAGTTATAACCACAACTATTAATATTCGTTTTTTTTCAACGCCATAAGAACAATTACATATTTAACTAAACCTTCAGAATAGTTATCTTCAAGTATACATTAGGAGTGTATTATTGTCGATA
Organism: Homarus americanus; assembly: GCF_018991925.1. Taxonomy (NCBI): domain Eukaryota; kingdom Metazoa; phylum Arthropoda; class Malacostraca; order Decapoda; family Nephropidae; genus Homarus; species Homarus americanus. The sequence continues at coordinate 7,097,980 of NW_024737068.1, forward strand.
CTTCTTTTACATTACTTACTGGTATGTCTGTTGATAGAAAAACTTGTATAAATGTCCTTGAAGTGAAACCTAAATTATTAAAGTAAATATAACCTTTGGTGGTTAAAAACTAGCCTCACAGTACGAAACAAATAACTTTTATGGGAATTGGTAGGATTTCTAAGTTGTCATTCGTGCACAAACTACAGTTTGCCACATCATCTACGGTATAAACCATATAACTGAGCTTAGCCATTGCCAAACTACAGCGAAATTATAAACTGTGTATAAATATACAGTAGTTCAGATGGTAAATAAAACAATCACAAATAATAACTTTAATGTGATTCAAGGCAGAACCGGCACTAACTCACACCACTACCCACAAACAAACCACTCCCCTACCCTACGTCCCTGGGGAAAATTAATCATAGCCTCGGCCCGCATACACACCGCGTGAATCGGCTTACGCCTCTGGTACATTCCACGGAAGATTCGTCCATCCATTTACTGTAAAGAGATGGCATTACATGTCACTCTCTAGCTTCTTCTACAACACAACAAGATCACAGCGTTCACCATGGGCAAGTTTTCTTCGTTTTTTTTTTTTTTTTTTTAAAACAGTCAAACAAACACACAGTAGACATAAACTAGAACTTGTATTATATATATATATATATATATATATATATATATATATATATATATATATATATATATATATATATATATATATGATATATATATATATATATATATATATATATATATATATATATATATATATATATGAATAAAGACGAAAGCTAAGGTACTCCGTTGTTTCCATTTTCCCGTGTGATTTTATCAAGATTTATCTTATCCACGTTTTCATTGTGGTTTTACATGAAATATGGAACTTACACGTCTCTCTTACGCTGTGTCCTTAATCTGTCAACAACATCCTCATCTTCGCCCCATCTACCGCAACTACAAGAAGAGTTTGCTGAAGGCTCATAGTCTCAAAAACAAGTTGAAGTTTTTGAAAGATTGCACAGATGATAAAATTGTTCCCAAGTCCTGTCTTCCAAGTAGACTAAGAAATCTGGACAATCAAGCATTCTCTGAGTTGGATAAGGTGTTGCTAGATTCCCTTATCAAGAGTTCAAGTGATAGTGTGAAATTAGCCTTCAAGCACAGTGCTCAGTGTAAAATACTTATGCAAAACAGTGTTTGTGTTGATAAGTGGCACACCATTCGTGATTTTGTATATCAACTTCTTAGTGAAACTGACAAAGCCCAAAAAAGAAGGTTAAATGCCAAATTAAATGCTCTGTTTGACGAGAGTTACTGGACCACATTGAGTGATCCAAATTTGTTCATAAACTTATCATCTTATGATCTACAGACAAATGAGAAACTTGTTCTTGGTTTTGGTAGGAAGTTTTCTATCACTCAAAGGTGCGTTAATCCGCTTACTATTGCTAAAGGTTTAATCAACCTGGAAAAGAAGAAGTCGTCTGATGTTACAAATGAAGATATTTCCATAGCTAAAGGTTGTATACATAGTGTTTTAAATAGGAAATTTGCTTCAAACATTCCAAAAAGATTTGAAACAGCCTTGATAAACTTGAAAAGAAATAAGAATATCCATATTACCAAGGCTGATAAGTCTAATGCTATTGTTATCTTGGATAAAAGTGACTACAATGATAAGATGAATTCATTACTTAGTGATGAAAGCACGTATTGTGAGCTTACGAAAGATCCCCTGGAAAATATTAATAAGTTGTCTAATTCCAAAATGAAGATGTTATTGAAAAAGAACCCCGATCTCACTAAACAGCTCTCTCAAATCAATCCCACTTTACCTTATATGTATGGATTGATCAAAACACACAAGCTTAATAATCCATTACGTCCTATCGTGAGTTCTGTGGGTTCTGTTACTTACAAATTATCCAAGTGGCTGGTAAAGATGATATCCCCTCTTACAGGCCAAATATCTAATTCACATATACGCAATAGCAGTGATTTAATTGATAAACTCAAGAAACACAACGAACCTTGCGAATTAATAAGTTTTGATGTAAATTCACTGTTCACTAGAGTACCTGTGAAAGACTTACTTTCATTTCTTAAAGATAAATTACAACTGCTAGATTTAACTATTGAACATGATACTTTCCTGAAATTGATAGAGTTATGTGTAACTGACAATGTGTTTAGAGCAAATGGGAAGTTCTACAAACAAATATTTGGCATGAGCATGGGTAATTGTCTTTCTGCTCCTCTAGCCTGTATTTATATGGAGTTTTTTGAGTCTAGATTACTACCCAATATAGTGGACTTTATTCCTCCTTGGTATAGATATGTAGATGATGTTCTTTGTCTTTGGCCTAAAAACAGTGACCCATTGGAATTTTTAGACAAGCTTAATAATATTGTCCCTAGTATCACATTCAAAATTGAAAGAGAAATAAATGAATCCCTTCCATTTCTTGATATGCTTATCATGAGAAATGGCCAAAACTATAAATTTAAGGTATATAGAAAGCCCACACAGGTAGACAGTTTCATTCACTTTTTATCGAATCACCTTGAGTCTACCAAAATGTCAGTTTTTTCTGCTATGTTCCTAAGATGTCTGCGTATTTGTGACTCTGAATTTATTGACGATGAATTTAAACACATTCGTTCTATTGCACAGAAACTTGGGTACCCTTCTGTGTTTGTTGATCGTTGCTTTAAAAGGGCTAAAAAATCCTTTCATTCCTCTCAAACCAGACAAGTTCCTACACTTAAGAATATTTTGACTCTGCCCTATCGTGATGAATTTGTCCCGTTAGTTCGGTCCCTCAAGCTTCTAAATATTAATGTTGTTTTCAAGTATGACTCAACCATTACCAATATGTTAATAAGGAATAGCCCAAGTTTGAATGTAAATGGAAGTGTTTATTGTATTCCATGTAGCAAATGTAATTGTAATTATGTAGGTCAGACAGGAAAAACACTGCAGCTCAGAATCAAACAACATAAGTATAATATCAGAACTGCATCTGAAAGCAGTGCCTTGTTCGTTCATGTTAGGAATAATAATCACCCCATTGCTTGGAAAAAAAGCTTAGAAGTATTCAAATCATCTTGTGTCACAGAAAGACTTCTGGTTGAAGCTAGTTTGATTAAGGAATTAAAATCAATAAACCTTAGTGATGGTCAGTTCAAAACTGATAATATGTTACATAAATTTATTTGTCAGTGGCCCAAGGTTAAAAATGCTTTGAAAACCTTTGATCATGATGTATGATAGTTATTTTGTGGGTCCCTTTTTTCTGACCTGACCTGTCTAGTCACGTCATCACCCTTCTCTTAAGCTCCTCTATGTGTGTGTTGGTGTGGGGATTAGTGGATGTCATCATTATGACCTGACCTCATGTTTTTAGGTCACCCTGTATATTTAAGCCTCTCTCTGTCCATGTAATCCAGTTGCCTCTGAAGATGTCTTGAATAAAGACGAAAGCTAAGGTACTCCGTTGTTTCCATTTTCCCGTGTGATTTTATCAAGATTTATCTTATCCACGTTTTCATTGTGGTTTTACATGAAATATATATATATATATATATATATATATATATATATATATATATATATATATATATATATATATATATTATCTCCAACGACGACCATTATCCCACAAAGGTCGCACTTACAGGAACAACTACACAAAACAAGGCTAATAAAGTACTTGGGTTCATATAAAGGAGTGTTAGTTACAAGACTAGCGAGGTCATCCTAAAACTATATAAGAACATAAGAACATAAGAATGGAGGAAACTGCAGCGGGCCTGTTGGCCCATACTGGGCAGTCCCATTTACACCCAAACCCTATTGCTTATATAAGCATCCAACCTATGTTTGAAGCTATCCAGCGTATTCGAGTTAATGGTAATATTTAGTAACTTGTTCCATTCATCCACTACTCTGTTTCCAAACCAGTGTTTACCTATTTCGCGCCTAAATCTAAATTTGTCTAATTTAAAACCATTGTTACGAGTTCGCTCCTGGTTGGATAGTTTGAGTACCTTTGTAATGTCCCCTTTGTTTAGCCCTGACTTCCATTTATACACCTCTATCAGGTCGCCCCTCGCTCTACGTCTCTCGAGGGAGTGCAAATTAAGATACTTTAACCTGTCCCTATACTCAAGGATCCTACTGCCAGGGATTAGTCTTGTCATTCTCCTCTGAATTCTTTCCAAGGATTCTATATCCATTCTGTAATACGGTGACCAGAACTGAACTGCGTAATCCAGGTGTGGTCTCACATGCGCAAGATACAGTTTTAGGATGACTTCGCTAGTCTTGTAACTAACACTCCTTTGTTTGAACCCAAGTACTTTATTAGCCTTGTTACGAGCAAAAACACATTGTTTAATTGGCTTAAGGTTCCTACTTATCATTACTCCTAAATCTCTCTCGCAGTCGGATTTTTCAATGGCATCGTTGTTCATCTGGTAACTGGTTCCCCTGTTTACATCTCCTATACTGAGTACTTTACATTTGTCCACGTTGAATTTCATCTGCCATTTTTCAGACCATTCGAAAAATTTGTTTAGATCTTCCTATAGTTTTGCAGAGTCCTCGACAGATTTAATAACACTTCCTATTTTAGTGTCATCAGCAAATTTACTTATGTTGCTGTCTATGCCGATATCTATGTCGTTTATGTATATAATAAATAATAATGGTCCAAGTAATGAGCCTTGGGGAACTCCACTAGTGACGTTGCTCCAATGGGATTTAGTGCTGTTAATGCTCACTCGCTGTTTCCTGTCCTGTAACCATGCCCTAATCCATTTAAGGATATTACATTTGATGCCATGTGCTTCTACCTTTCTAATTCGTCTTTCGTGGGGAACTCTGTCGAAGGCTTTGCTAAAGTCGAAATATACCACATCATAATTGTGCCCCTCGTCCACCGATTCGAAAACTGATGAAAAGAATGTTAATAGATTAGTTAAACATGAACGCCCGCTTGTGAAGCCATGCTGGGAATCATTGATCAATTGGTGTTTCTCCAGGTGGTTTCGAATAGAGTTTGAAATGATTGCTTCCAGTAATTTGCCTACTATTGATGTTAGACTGATCGGGCAGTAGTTAGAGGATAGTGATCTATCCCCCTTCTTGAAAATCGGTATTACATTCGCTATCCTCCAGGATTCTGGTACTTCACCTGTTTTTAAGGACATGTTAAACAACTTTGCTAAGGCCAAACTAAGCTCTTCCTTACATTCCTTTAATACTCTGGCAAATATCTCATCGGGACCAGGTGACTTATTAGGCTTTAGTTTGTCCATTTGCTTACTAACATCGTTACTAGTCACTACTATCTTGCTTAATTTGTTTTCTTCACTATCTCAATAGAGTCGGTGCCCCGGGTATCATGTTTAAATTTTCGGTGGTGAAAACTATTGAAAAATATTTATTCAGATTATTGCTCATTTCTCCGTCGTTATCAGTTAGCGCGCTGGTATCTGACCGTATTGGTCCAATCTTTTCTCGTGTTTTAGTTTGATACATTTGGTAGAATCCTTTGGGTTTTGTCTTTGCCTCCCTTGCCATCTTAACTTCATTGTTCCTCTTAGCTCTCCTTATCTCGGACTTAACCCTACTCGCCAATACCTTATAATAATCCCAGAGGTAAATTTCGCCACGATTTATCCTTCTACCTATAGCCTTCCTTTGGCCAATAATGTTCTTTAAATAATTATTTATCCATTTAGGGTCATTGTTGTCTGATCTGGGTTTTTTGTATGGTATGTTCTGCCATTGTGCATTAAGTAACTCATTATTTAAATTGTTGTGGAACTCGGCAATCTCAGATCTCGTTATCAGGTCGGTGTCAACTGTCAGGTTCCCCCCCAGGCGCGATACCCCTTCCCTCAGCTGCCTCTTCAAACTATCAAAGTTTGCCCTTCTGAAATCTGGGACTTTTGTGGAATTTTCCTTACTTCTGTCCTGAAAATCTAACTGGAATCTAATTTCTTTGTGGTCGCTGTTTGCAAGTTCGTTCCCTACCCCGACATTGCTAATGAGGTTTTCTCTGTTCGACAGAGCTAAATCGAGTATATTATTCTTGCGCTTGTGAGACCTCACTTGGATTACGCAGTTCAATTCTGGTCACAGTATTACAGAATGGATATAGAATTCTTGGAAAGAATTCAGAGGAGAATGACAAGACTAATCCTGGGCATTAGGAACCTTGAGTACAGTGACAGGTTAAACCATCTTCATTTGCACTCCCTCGAGAGACGTAGAGTGAGAGGCGATATGATAGAGGTGTATAAATGGAAGTCAGGGCTGAACAAAGGGGACATTACAAAGGTACTCAAAGTATCCAACCATGAGCGAACTCGGGATCACCTGAAGAATCGTCGCCCCAGAATGTCCACCTGAAGAATTGTCACTCCGGGATATCCCACCTGAAGAATTGTCACCCCAGCCTGCTCCACCTGAAGAATCGTCAGCCCAGCCCACAGTGAATATAATTTGTATAATTAGGATAACATAAATATATTCCTTTGTGTTATGCATCTTTATTGTGATGCATATTACATAGGGTACTGAACAGCAATTTGTTGACATAAAACTTCCAGAGGATTATCAGAAAAACGATCATGCCACATGAATTCTTGAAGGTATGAATTTAAAAAGCTTCGTTTGCAGCCACGCATGGTCTTGATGTAACTCTTGTTCTTGTTCCAATATGATTCAATCGTTTGTGTGTGCACACCAGTATTCACATCCACAAAATTGACTGAGTGGTTCACAGTTCTGTGCGTGTATCCAAGACCTTGAATATTGCGGTATGCTCTCCACTCATCACTGTGAATGACTGATCCTTGTTGAACCACTTTGAGTATTATAGGAGGAAGTGTGGCAGCATCCCTTGTCTCGACAATTTCCATGTTGCCAATTGAAGGGCTCCTGCTCGTATCGACGATACCGAAAACCCAAATAGGAGAGTGTGGTGCACGTCGATGATGATGTTTCTGCTCACTCCAAAGATACATAACATGAACCCACTTCTGAACTGAAATTTTGGAACGGGCAAAAAAAGATCCTATTCTTATAGACTTAAAGGATTTATATTTCAGGCAGTCTTTTGTTTGGCATTTCTACAGAAAACCATCCTTCGATCTGGTGCATTTTGTCCAATTCCTCCAGTTATCACAAGTATCACACTTCACTTCACGCTTTTAACGTCTGTTTTGTTGAAGCCACCGAAATACTTTAGAGGAATCATCACACAACAGTAGTAGGACGACAGTTTGGAAGGTATTGCGTGCCATGGTCGACTGATGATTATGACTAAAAAATTTTGAGCCCACTTACTATTATATAGTCCTCCTACCTGACTGGAGGGCCCTGACTCCACTAACCTGAAGATTAACAACCGTAGAGGCTCCTGACCCCACCTGAAGAATTGTTACCCCAGGTGTTGCCACCTGAAGAATCGTCACCCCAGGATATCCCACCTGAAGAATTGTCACCCTGCCGGACTCTGGGGTGACAATTCTTCAGGTGATCCCGAACTCGTAACAATGGTTTTAAATTAGACAAATTTAGATTTAGGCGCGAAACAGGTAAACATTGGTTTGAAAATGAGTAGTGGACGAGTGAAACAAGTTACCAAATATCATCATTAACTCGAATACGCTGGATGGCTTCAAACATAAGTTGGATGGATATATGAGCAATAGGGGTTGCGTGTTAATGGGACTGCCCACTATGGGCCAATAGGGCCGCTGCAGTTCCCTCCATTCTTATGTTCTTGAAACTCAATCAGCATAAAACTCCCTGTTTGGGGCTCTTGGTCCTCAGGCTCTGGCTTACACTCTTATTACCTATAATGAAAACCACAAAAACTGTGCAACAAAAATAAGAGCAACACCAAACAGGTTACTCCACCAGTCCACCATGTCTGAGTTACGACACCTTATTAGACTATCTCCCCTGAACATGACCACGAATCCATGATAACCTTTGCTTGGCACTCATGCAACGTCACCTTGACTATTCGTGCTCATCATAGTATTCTGCCTTAACATAAAAAAACAAAAAAACAAGCTACAAATTATTTGCGACAAAATGGTGAGGTTAGGTTAACGCATTACTCCGAACCTAACCTAACCTAAGTGAAGCAGTCGAGGCTAAACCCCCCCCTTGAGGACTTTTAACACACTGAAAATAAACATCTGATGGTGTTTTCAGCAATCCACGATCGAAATATGCCATACTGTATACAATTGTTGTAAACCTGGAATCTTTTGGAATTATTGGAATTTGTATATTTCCACGGTCTATTAACACCGTATACCTGTTTTATTTAAACACAGACTGAACTGTATACTCCTATATACAGTGCATTGTCTCTAAATACATGCCAAGCTGCTTTTTCTTCTTCTTCGTCATTATTATTATTAAGCTTTTTCCAGAAGCTGTGGATTGTTTAGTCAGTAGTATTGATAAAGAAAACGGTTCTACATCTGTTTTAGGCGCGTCGACTACCGAGCTTAATGGCCGCCTCTTGCCGCCTTGTCTCGTAATTTGTCGACTTGAGTTATTTTACGCCTTTTTTAGTTTCCTGTCCTTCGTCTTTTCCGATTTTTTATTTTTGTCTTGTGTTTCATTTTGTTTTAGTCATGTAATTTTCCTTTTGTTTTTATCTTATGTTTTTTCCTTTTGTTTTGAATTATTTTTTCTTTTGTTTTGATATTGTGTTTTTCCTTTTGTTTTTCTTATGTTTTACCCTTTTTTTTGTCTTGTTTTTCCTTTTGTTTTTGTCTTGTGTTTTTGGTGTTGTTAGTATTCGGTTATTCGTCTTTTATTACCCGTTTCTTGTATGAACTGACTCGTGTGTGTTTGTTTGTTCTACGTGTATTGGTCATGGATCACCTGAAGATTAGGCACTCCAGCTTATTTCACTAAACGATTAAACCTCTTAACCCCAAGCCAAGCCAAGCCAAGCCAAGCCAAGCCAAGCCAAGCCAACTTGCCAGTCGTAAATAAATAAATGAATAAATATACACCTGCGCTTATTTTTCATGATCACTACAATGCCATGTTTAGTGAAGGTCCAATGCCTAGATTTCTCGTTACGGTACATAAATATTTATAAAGTAAAAAAAAAAGAGAGGCTGTTTCTTTCATGTCAAATTCCTTCATCACTAACAACTTTATTTGTCTATCATTGTTGCCAAGTTGGGTGGTGATTAGTTGTCTAGTTTTTGAGGATTTTTTTTTTACGGGAATTAGCCCACCCGGGCACAGGTCACTGACCCACATCGGGGCCTGGGGGGCGAAAATGTAACAACAACAACAACAATAATAATGATAATAATAAAGAAATACAATAATGAAAAAAAAGACCAAGAGTGAGAAACAATATATGTATGTTGTGTTTTCAAAGTAAGAGAAACAATTGAGACCCTGCAATTGTGTGTAAATTAGGCAGAAATTCAGATCAGCAACCTGGGACTTAGTCACAATTTTCGTGATGCCATGTGGCAGCATTAGACAACACAATGTGCTTCTAATATCTTCTGGAGACAATGACTAATTTAATGTACATGTTTCGACATAGACAGACAGACCATCCTGTTAAGAGAAACATATCTAATAAAAGTCTCAGGAAAAAGAACTAATTAAGTTTTATATAAATATTAATAAAATTTACTATCATGACAAAGGATCACATGAAGATTAGGCACCCTAGATTATTTCACCTGCCCGGTGGGTTGTTAGGCCAGCGTATAGGTGGTCGTGGCTCTGTAGGTGTGTAACAGCACAGTACTAGAGCACTATAGACACTGTATCCGAACACTGTACTAGAACACAAATATAGCATTATATTAGAGCACTGTAGAAGAACGCTATATTTGATAATTGTATTTTAGAGAACTGTAATAGAATAAATGTGCCTTACAAACGTTTTTGAATTCTTAGTGTGTCTGTCTGTCTGTCTGTCTGTCTGTTCATTCGAGAGAAATAGTTCGATATTCATCTATGTTCAGTTTTTTGGTTCACATAAGAACGATAATTTTATAATCATTGGTGTTCATACATAATCATTTTATATTTAATGGTGGCGTTCTTCATGCGTATTTATACATGTTCATCATACATATTCATACATATTTATCATGTAGTTTAAGGATGTGGTGTTTACCGTGCGTGTTCAGGGTACTGTTCATACATGTTCATCTTCCACGATCAGGGCGATGTTCATCATACATTTTCACCGTGCGTGGTCATACTTGTTCATCTTGCATGTTCAAGCTAGTGTTCATCGTCTGCGTTCACCTTGCATGTTCAGGAGGGGGTCGGTGAAGGTACCGGGAATCAGCAGAAGAAGGTGTGGAGAGTTTTCCGGGAAGGCGGGTCGACGGTGGTGCCCCCCCCCCCCTTAACAAAGACTCCCACCTCCTCCTCCTCGCACACGGCAAGCATGCAAGTACGCACATGCACGCAAGACAAGCACCTGTACAAATTGCCTCGCCACTAGCGCACGCGTGTTACGGACATGTAGGCAGGTGTAAGAATATTACTGCCTTCTCACACACACACACACACACACACACACACACCAGAATAGGTGTGCAGGTCTGTTCAGACGTATACACGCCTTTACTTCACGCAGACACGTTCTCTACGCGTACAGACATGAACACACATTGTAGGTACAGACACAAACATATATACGTGAACACAAGAGCTGATTTAAAGGCCTTTTCGATCACAACAGCATGTAGGCAAGCGCAGTTGCACATTAACTAAATACAGAGGAACTGAGGCAGATTCACATGTAAACGCATGGCAGCAGGTGTACGAACACATAGTGCAAGAACAAACAGTGTGCACACAAGCACTTGCACCCGAGAATGCACGCAATGGAAGATACACTTCAGAGGGGTTGAAAACATCAAAGTGTACACGCTACTACCCCACACACAGCCGCACCGCTGGCACGCACATAAGCTGTGTTCCACGCTAGCGCGCGTGCAAGAACCAGTGAAAACTCGTCCACTTGCACGCAAGCACAGGTATACATGCACACACGAATACAATCACAAATATACACACTAGTTTGCACGCAAGCGCGTGCATCGACGACTGGAAGCCTAAATACAAACGTTGGTATGCAAGCAAGAGTGGAAGCATGCCTTAGAATGCACGCAAGTTCAAAGTTGTATGAAACCAAACACTGTTACGTTCATCAGGGAGCACGCAACCAATGCATATACGACCGAAAGCACAGGTACACACACTAACGTTCACGCAAACACAGGCATGTAGGAAGTTTAGACATAAATTGTAGTACAGTATACATCCAGGCAGAAGCACACAAGTAGAGCCGCGGGCAGCATACACCGAATGACTGGCAACATTCATGGACTCACACGAGCAGACAAGCAAGTACAGGTGGAGAGACACTTACTAAAATCCCTGTACTGCACAGGCATATGTGCACACCCATAGTACCACGCACGCACAAATGCAATAGTATACACGCCCTTACACAACCACACACACATATACACTACCACGAACGCACATACACTACCACGCACGCACATACACTACCACGCACGCACATACACTGCAACGTACACACATGCACTACCACGCACGCACACATACGCAGTAATGGGCACGCCCACATCCTGAGAGAGAGAGAGAGAGAGAGATTCACGAGGATCTCTGAGTCAACAGGCCGAAGTAGCGGAGCTTTAGAGAGAGAGAGAGAGAGAGAGAGAGAGAGAGAGAGAGAGAGAGAGAGATTAAAGGGGCTAATTCATTTTACTCAAGGGGTTATAGTCACCGTACTCTAGGTGTAAAGTCATCATACTTACGGGGTTAGGTCATCCTCCTCAAGGGATAAATCATACTCAAGGGGTTAAGCCAGCCACCGCGGCACTACATAACAGCCGCTGCACCACGTCGCTGGCTTACGGCTTAAACTATTTATTTTGAATCCTGCTGTATCGTTCAGTACAGTACATAATCATCAGGAATGCTTCTGATTGGACGATGTCGCTGACCAATGAGAGACTAGTCATAATGAAAGTACACATGGCATATGTAATCAAACAAAGATGTCATACAATTGCATTATAATAGCGCTATATATTAATCTTTCAGTGTACTTAACAAGTGTAAGTGTAATGTCTGTAAAGTGTTCCACCAAACTTAACACGTGTAAGTGCATTGTGTAAGTGCTCGTTCGTTTCGACAATTGCCCATCTCACGTTGGCTAACACTGCAACGAGGCCATACAGTAAATTTTAGCCAATCAGCGTTAAGGTTCTGGTATTTGCATCCAATGAGCGGCCGGGGCGGACATTGGCAGTAACCAAGATGTTTACGTTCATCTCTGAATTTCCAAACACCGTCTTAAAGATTAGTTTTAGTTTATTTGTGAATGAGTTACTTTTATGATTTATATTAATTACCAGTTTTATGTTATTGCAGGTATGTAGCCGTGAGTCTGGCGGGCGGACGCGGTAACCGTAATGATTGTGGTATGTTGGGGCGTGTGAGAACTTTTTCTGTATTTTCGTGTATTATCGCTGCTGTAGATGAGTACCAGACAAACAGACAGACAGATACTTATACATACTCTCAGTAATGCTCATACACAAACATTCACACAGAGAGAGAGAGAGAGAGAGAGAGAGAGAGAGAGAGAGAGAGATGTTAATACAGGTAAGGTTAAACAATTATTAGGCTCGACTAAGACATCTCGAGTTAGGACACACCTGATATGACCTGTTGCTGCTGAGTGTTACACTGTAAACGTTCACTACACGTCCAGTAAAGTGTCCGAGACTTCACAACCTGTTGCCAGTTATTTATGGACCGATTGTAATATTGAAGGGCCGGGACAGCCGAGTGGATACAGCACTTGCCTCCTGTCCCAAGGCAATACCAGCCCACTCAGCTCTAGATATATATTCAATATAACTTTAGAGTTGGGTAAGTGAAGGTGTTTGGGTACAGGGCCGGCCAAGCTGCCTCCTTGGGTACTGAAGGTTTGGTATGCAGTGTGTTACATCAACTCTCTCCCTTACGTGCCGGTAGGTTTATGGCACCCACTTTTCCTAATGATATCTGGCGCTGAGGAAACGAGCAAGACGCGACCCTCTCCCTGCCAGTCGCTCTGCCCTCTTGGTTCACTCGACCGTGTGCCGCACTATGAGCAGTAGACACTAACTAGAATTTTTGCCAGCTTGACGCGTTCCTCATATATCTTGGTAATGGCTCTTTATGTCGTAGTTTATGAGGGCCAAATAAATGGGTTCTCAAGTCTCCAGGTACAAGAAACATTTGTTAAGGGATATTTTTGAATACATCATTTTGTTGTGTCGTAAGAGACCTAGTTAGATGAGTTTTTGCATCAACAGGTAACAGAAAAACTAAACTAGCAACCTTTGAGAATCCATCCGTGTCATAGCTTAAGTGAGCTCATGCATGTCTTAGCTTACCTAAGCCATGCATGTCTTAGATTACGTGAACTGTGCAGGATTTAGCTTACGTGAGCCATGCAGGTTTTAGCTTAAGTGAGCCATACATGTCTTAGCTTAAGTGAGCCACACATGTCTTAGCTTACGTGAGTCATACGTGTCTTAGCTTACGTGAGCCATGCAGGTCTCAGCTTACGTGAGCCATTCGTCGTCACATTTCCAGTCTTAAGTCAGGGATTGAACGCATGACCCTTGAAGAATGCGGACCGTGGCCAGCGCATCACAGGATCAATAAGTCGGCCCCAAATACTCTCTCAATTCCAGGAACTCGCGGATCTCTTATTCATGCTCCAAAATGTCGCCATCCAGGTTTATCTCGCTACAAATGTTAAAATGGGCGTGTTTGTGTGTGTGTGTTTTGATGCTTTGGTACGTAACATCAGTTTTAAAATAAAATGTTCTCAGACGAAAATCATACCAGAGAGAGAGAGCTTAGGATCAGTTTTACAAGTTCATTAAGAAACTCGCAGTAACGACCTGGCTTAGTTTATGGAGTATTGATGTTCTGGAGGAGGGAAGTGAGGGATATAGACTGTCGTTCAGGTTGATTTATTTTACGTTGAGGGGGGGGGGGAGTGGCTGTAAAGGAGGAAGAGAGGCAGTGAAGAAGAGAGGAAGAGAGGCGGTAAAAGAGAAGAGAGGAAGAGAGAGGCGGTAAAGGAGGAGAGGGCGAGAGAGGCGGTAAAGGAGAAGAGGAGAGTGAACGAAGAGAGAGAGAGAGAGAATACTAATTATCAGTCAATATTCTTTTTTTACATTTTCTTGTTCGATTCCCATATTCAAACAACATTAACAACAACAACAACAACAACGTCACCCTCCAATATACGACAGTAAGCGTAGTATAACTGGTATAGTCTCCGAAAATATACCGTATATACCTATAATGAAAAATGAAGGAAACCAGTATACCACTTTTGTGTACGCCATATATATGATAACAAGACTGGTATAGATACAGTACATTCATCTCATGGTTTCTAATACCAATATACTGTACTGCTGTTGTCTTATATATATACCTGTATATATAGAGTGAAACATGGCAATCGGACCACCTGTACTGTACCATCAAACCATTTTTAAAATACGACCACTCAGATTCAGTGTCTATTAATGTGCACCGACTTGTGTAAATTGTGCAGACATCTGTAGAATGCGGATGACAACCACCATTGTTTTTTTGCCTGAAGATCACTGACGCCGCTGTTTAATGTGGTTGTGAAAGTTTCCAGGATCCCAGTACACACACACACACACACACACACACACACACACACTATATTACATCCTTTACATCCTTGACCACCGAAGTGTCAAGATGTACAGTCAGCCAAAGATGCACCGACCCCACCCTGGGTCTCGTGCTCGCAATTTTACCTGGCAATACTTGGTAAAGGAAGGCTGTATGTAAAGGTGATTGTGATTGGTGGATCTGTTTTCGGCTGTATCACTGTCAGGATAATTATTAAACAAACCAAAGGTAGAATTTTTATAATAAACTATTCATTGTTATTTAAGGTCATGAGAAGTTTCCAAATTTTCGTATATTTGTTTAAATAATGAAGAAAATTATATTAATGAATTGGCAACTCAACTACAGCCACAGCTGCCACAAGATTCTCACATCAAAATTTCTTCATTATTTAAATATATACGAAAATTTGGAAACTTCTCATGACCTTAAATAACAATGAATAGTTTATTATTATAAAAATGTTACCTCTGGTTTGTTTAATATTTATTCTGACAGTGATACAGTCGAAAACACATCCACCAATCACCTTTACATACAGCCTTCCTTTACCAAGTATTGCCAGGTAAAATTGCGAGCACGAGACCCAGGGTGGGGTCGGTGCATCTTTGGCTGACTGTTCCTGGCG
The DNA here is from genome assembly GCF_018991925.1 of Homarus americanus. Taxonomy (NCBI): domain Eukaryota; kingdom Metazoa; phylum Arthropoda; class Malacostraca; order Decapoda; family Nephropidae; genus Homarus; species Homarus americanus. Next base: position 7,113,408 of record NW_024737068.1, read on the forward strand.
CTCCTTTGGGAGCAGCCAGGTCAACTGTTATGTTGGCCCATACCAACTCCCTCTCCTGAACCCTCCTCCCCACCGGAATATCAACAAGTTCTCGCCAGAAGTTACTATTTCATTTAGGAAAGGAATGGAACCAGTGTTGAATAGTGGTGAACAGTGCTTAAGTCAGTGAAAAACAACTCAATAGTTACAGCTGAGTCGTACCCAAGCTAACCTTCACACAGCGAGGTCCCAGGTACCCGTGAGACTCAACAACACCAGTGAGGTCCTGTGACACCAGACCACATGGTGTCCCCATGATGCTACGACACCACGTAGTGAATGAGTTGCTACAGCATCATGTGAGGTCCCTCATAACACCATCTGCGAGAGAATTACTACACCACGTGATGCCCCTCATAACACCACCTGTGAGGGAATTACTACACGTACACCGCATCAAGCCCCTCATAACACCATCTGTGAGGGAATTACTACACCACGTGATGCCCCCCATAACACCATCTGCGAGGGAATTACTACACCGCGTCAGGTCCCTCATAACAGGAGTGGTCAGAAAAATGTCAAATGAAATTCAACACCAGCAAGTGCAGCGTACTTAATATTGGAAGAACAAATACTGTCAATGTATACAGCCTTAATAACATCAACCTCGAGAAGTCGACTTGTGAAAGAGACATAGGGGTACTTGTAAGCCCGGACCTACGGGCTAGAAAACAGTGTCTTAATGTTCGAAATAAGGCAAACAGAGTATTGGGTTTTATATCTAGAAGTGTAAGTAATAAGGGTGCAGAGGTCTTATTGCAACTATATCTTGCGCTAGTCAGGCCGCACCTCGATTATGCTGTTCAGTTCTGGTGCCCTTATTATAGAATGGATATCAATTCACTGGAGTCTGTGCAGCGAAAAATGACGAAAATGATTCCGGGACTTAGAAACCTTCCATATCAAGATACATTAAAGAAACTAAACTTGCATTCCCTAGAAAGACGAAGAGTGCGGGGTGATATGATAGAAGTATTTAAGTGGGTGAAAGGAATCAATAGAGGAGATATAGATAAAGTTCTTATAATATCAGAGCAGGATATCCGGGCTTACAAATACCCCTAAGTCTCTTTCACAAGTCGACTTCTCAAGGTTGATATTGTTAAGGCTGTATACATTGACAGTATTTGTTCTTTCAATATTAAGTACGCTGCACTTGCTGGTGTTGAATTTCATTTGCCATTTTTTCTGACCACTCCTGCAGTTTATCTAAATCCTCCTGTAGTGCATTTGCATCCTGCCCTGGAGTAATCTGCCGCCCTATTTTGGTGTCATCCGCAAACTTGCTTATGTCACTGCTGATACCACGCACCAACCATGCAGAGTTAAGACTACGCTACACCTACAGTATGATACTCCATACTAGTTAGCTCAACGTCTTAAGGAAACCATAGAGTGACCCACACCCTCACGAACAAGCAAAGTCACGCCCATCCGGAAAAGTAAGAGCGTCTAAGGATGATGTTGCAACAGGAGGCGAGGAAGGCATTGATCCCCCCTCAAGGCGTCTAGCTGAGATAGAGACGACTTTTTATGGTAATGGAGAAACTGTGTTGGAGAGGACGACAACACCTTCGCAACACATGATAGACTATTGTCAGGTTGATTGAGTGCAATATGCAAAGCAGAGATGGATGTGTTGATAATAATAATGTGGAATGTTCCTGTGTGTGTGTGTAGACGTTGAGTTCATCCATCATGGTGGTGACGTGTTGCAGTGACGCCATGTAATACTAACATCAACACAACCAGTAATTATACTACTAATAACACAGTACATCGAAGCAAGATCACTAACCATGAACATGTAGTTATCTAGTTCATTCATCGTCTGCCACACGTTCCAAATGTACCCAAGTTATGATTAATTATTATCTATCTTGGCGTATTTACACGAACGAAAAAAATATACCTTACAATTCAATATACATCAAAAGTATATATTGTCTTATTATGATTATGTGAAATTAAATACATATATACCTGGTAAATATGTATTTGGTGGATACATTCCTTTCGCGGTTTATTATGTAATGTAAAGCTGGAAAAAATGAAGGTGTGGCTTGGCAGAGATTGAATTACTCACAGATGCAATAGCCATGACAGTTGTAGACGGATGGCTTAAACGTTTCTCGATACTGCTTAAAGCCATAACAAGACGTCTTTATTTGGACACCTGTACTTTTTGATTAATGTTGAACGCCTGTGTTGACTCAATGGATCTTATTAATGGGTAGGAGTGTGGGTAGGAAGGCCAGGTGTAGTTAGTCGGGTGGTTATCGTATAATGAGTGATGAGAGAATAATATTAGAGTTATTAATGGAATGAGGTGTAGGAGGGCTAGGGGAAAGCAGAGACTGGGTTGGATGGATGAAATTATGATCCGTGGTCCTCGGAGAGATACAAAATCTTTGAGGATCAATAAAGACAGCCCGTAGAGTGGAGGGCCGTGATGGCCAACCCTCAGATAATGAGACTTAACACGTTGATTGATATTATGTGGTCTTTAATCCAGTTCTAAATTGATTTAAGCTATGTGTTGATGTATGTAAGTTGTACAGTACATGTGATAACTGCTTCATTATCAGGTAAAGTGAGTCGATTCTCTGTAAATGAAGTCATTCAATTATTAGGTATCATCTTTAAAAATCGGCTATCACTTATTAAAATTGGGTTACTACCACCCAATAGAATTGAGTATCGCCCCTAAAATCGGATAGTACCTATTAAGATTGGGGTTACCAAATAGCTGTGATTGTGTTAACTTAATCACTGTGTGACTAAACTAACCCATCCCTCAGGTGTGCTGGTGTGAGGTAGTGGTGAGGTGAAGGTCAACCTCTACGTCAAAGCTACAGTCGTTAATTGATTTTATCCATTAATGCCAAATCGAATTCAGGGTATTTAATTCTTACTCTTTAGTGCTAAAACGACACCAAGCGACGGACAGAGACTAAAGCATAGTATTGGTAATACGTTTTTTAATATTTAGAAAACAGACAGTAATTACCAATAAGAGCCGACTAAATCTCTCTCTCTCTCTCTCTCTCTCTCTCTCTCTCAATCCAAATTAAATTACAAATAAAAAGGACCCTTCAGCCAAGACCACCTCCTCCAGAACATATTAAAACCCCTTAACTGAGAAAACTAAATTAGGTTTGGCTGATGTCATAAAGGGGGGTCGCAGACGTCATAAATGGGTTCTTTGACGTCACTCCGCCAGTTCGTAAGAAAGTGAAAATGTTTTAGATTTTTTCCTGTGCGTGTTTATAACTCTGTGAAAGGATCTAAGGAAGGAAAAGAAAGAAAGATGAAAATAGAAAGTTTACAGAAGGATTTGCGACTAACGCCACGCTGTTAATAAATTCCTTGAACAAGGACAACACGTCACCGGCCTTACAGTATGTGAGGTCAGAGGTCACGGTATATTGATTATGACCCAGTTGTATAATGTTTTGATTTATTGTTATTGTTGTCGTTATTATCATGTTATTGCTGTTATTGTTGTGATTATTATTATTATTATTATTATTATTATTATTATTATTATTATTATTATTAGAATATTTTCACGAGTTGCGTATCTCGATTTTACCACTCTCCGCCTCCCCTCGCGCTGACGTCACTACCTGTTGATGACGTCACTACCTGTTGATAATTTAGTTTCCTGCCATTGATCCTTTGTCTGTTCACTTCCTGTTTTCTGTCTGTTGCAATCATCGCCTTTTCTCTCTCTCTCTCTCTCTCCCTCTCTCTCTCTCTCTCTCTCTCTCTCTCCTCCTCTCACACACACATACACACACAGGGAGTATCGCTCTCACACACACATGCACACACCCACATACCTGTTCCGGGGATTATCACACATACACACACATACTGGGGGTATCACACACACACACACACACACACACACACACACACACACTGGGGAGTATTGAGCTTCAAATTTCTCAGTAGTTCCCTCATGCTGGTTTCCAGAACCTGTCACCCCCCCTCCCCTCTTCTCTCTCTCTCTCTCTCTCTCTCTCTCTCTCTCTCTTTCTCTCTACTTCTCTGTCTATTATTTTACTTTCATCATCCCGTCTAAGCTAACTCTCTGATAACACCAACGGCACAAAGATGGCAGGAAATTTAAACTGAGACTTTACTTCAAATTCAGAGGAAAAGATATTATTATTATTCACTGTCCTAAGAATATCTACCCGTGTGTGTTGTTTGTGTGTGTGTGTGTGTGTGTGTGTGTGTGTGTGTGTGTGTGTGTGTGTGTGTGTGTGTGTGTGTGTGTGTGTGTGTGTGTGTGTGTGAGAGAGGCGGTACTCCTAGTGTGTGTGTGTTTGAGAGAGGTACTCTAGTGTGTGTGTGTGAGAGAGAGAGAGAGAGAGAGAGTGCTCCCCTAGTGTGTGTGTGTGTGTGTGTGGAGAGAGGCAGTACTCCCCTAGTGTGTGTGTGTGTGTGTGTGTGTGTGTGTGTGTGTGTGTGAGAGCAGTGCCCCCTAGTGTGTGTGTGTGTGTGTGTGTGTGTGTGTGTGTGTGTGTGTGTGTCTGTGTGAGAGAGAGAGCGGTACTCCCCTAGTGTGTGTGTGTGTGTGTGTGTGGAGAGAGAGAGGGTGCCAGTGTGTGTGTGTGAGAGTACTCTATGGTGTGTGTGTGTGTGTGTGTGCGAAAGAGGATAATGATGTGAGAACAGCTTCGTCCCTCACACTCAAGTTACTTCACCAATATGTCGGGCACTATGCACTGAGAATTTTGCAATATGTCGGACAATATGCGCTGAGACTTACAATATGTTGGACAATATGCGCTGAGACTTACAATATGTTGGACAATATGCGCTGAGACTTATAGTATGTTGGACAATATGCGCTGAGACTTATAGTATGTTGGACAATATACGCTGAGACTCTTAATACGACACGATGTTTTATTACCACTGACTGGATAAATAAACATTATGTGAGGCTTAGTGTACGTACTCGTATGTAGTATATAGTGTTGTTGTTTTTTGTTGTTGTAGTTGTTGTTGTGTTGTTGTTGTATTTTTCGTGTTAGATATGTGATATTTTGTGTTTGGTTAAGGTTTAGTCTTAGTTTGGTTTCGTCGCCATGTTAGTTTGTTTTATTTGTGGGATTTTGCTTCCCAGTTTAAGAGTGAAGAAAATTTGACTACGAGGGTTTGATAATTAAGCTTTATAATGAAGCTTAAGAAACGAAGCATTGATAATTTAGCGTAAACACGAAGCTTTGAGATTTCAGCTTAACGAAGCTATCATAATTGAGCTTAAACATGAAGCTTTGATAATTCAACTTAAACAAGAGCTTTCTTAATTTATCTTAAACAGTCAAGCTTATGATAATTTAACTTATCCTATGGAGCTATAAGTTAACATTTATTTCCTTCACTCGGTCTAGGATAACACAGTTAAAAGAGTCTTAGTGTAGCCGGGGCGACATATTGGTTAGACTCAGAATTCTTTATCCATGTCTTGCCTTACACTGGGTTATCTTGCCTATGTCTTGCCTTACACTGGGTTATCTTGCCTATGTCTTGCCTTACACTGAGTTATCTAACCTATGTCTTGCCTTACACTGGGTTATCTTGCCTATGTCTTGCCTTACACTGGGTTATCTAACCTATGTCTTGCCTTACACTGGGCTATCTAACCTATGTCTTGCCTTACACTGGGTTATCTTGCCTATGTCTTGCCTTACACTGAGTTATCTAACCTATGTCTTGCCTTACACTGGGTTATCTTGC
>NW_024737068.1:7119306-7159306 GCF_018991925.1 Homarus americanus
TATCTAACCTATGTCTTGCCTTACACTGGGCTATCTTACTTATGTCTTACCTTACACTGTGCTATCTAACCTATGTCTTGCCTTACACTGGGTTATCTTACTTGTGTCTTGCCTTACACTGGGCTATCTTATTTATGTCTTGCCTTACACTGGGCTATCTTATTTATGTCTTGGCTTACACTGTGCTATCTAACCTATGTCTTGCCTTACACTGGGTTATCTTACTTGTGTCTTGCCTTACACTGGGCTATCTTATTTATGTCTTGCCTTACACTGGGCTATCTTACTTGTGTCTTGCCCTTACACTGGGTTATCTAGCTTGTGTGTCTTGCCTTACACTGTGCTATCTAAACTATATTTGCCTTACACTGGGTTATCTAACCTATGTCTTGCCTTACACTGGGCTATCTTACTTATGTCACCTGACACTGGGTTATCTGACTTGTGTCTTGCCTGACACTGGGTTATGTAACGTGTCTTGCCTTACACTGGGTTGTATCTAACTTGTGTCACTTGCCTTTCACTGGGCTATCTTACTTATGTCTTGCCTTACACTGGGCTATCTTACTTATGTCTTGCCTGACACTGGGTTATCTGACTTGTGTCTTGCCTTACACTGTGCTATCTAAACTATGTCGTGCCTTACACTGGGTTATCTAACCTATGTCTTGCCTTACACTGGGCTATCTTACTTATGTCTTGCCTGACACTGGGTTATCTGACTTGTGTCTTGCCTGACACTGGGTTATCTGACTTGTGTCTTGCCTTACACTGGGCTATCTTACTTATGTCTTGCCTTACACTGGACTATCTTATTTATGTCTTGCCTTACACTGGGTTATCTAGCTTGTGTCTTGCCTTACACTGTGCTATCTAAACTATGTCTTGCCTTACACTGGGTTATCTAACCTATGTCTTGCCTTACACTGGGCTATCTTACTTATGTCTTGCCTGACACTGGGTTATCTGACTTGTGTCTTGCCTGACACTGGGTTATCTGACTTGTGTCTTGCCTTACACTGGGTTATCTAACTTGTGTCTTGCCTTACACTGGGCTATCTTACTTATGTCTTGCCTTACACTGGGCTATCTTACTTATGTCTTGCCTGACACTGGGTTATCTGACTTGTGTCTTGCCTTACACTGTGCTATCTAAACTATGTCTTGCCTGACACTGGGTTACACTTATGTCTTGCCTGACACTGGGTTATCTGACTTGTGTCTTGCCTGACACTGGTTTTTTCTGACTTGTCTTGCCTGACACTGGGTTACTGACTTGTGTCTTGCCTGACACTGGGTTATCTGACTTGTGTCTTGCCTTACACTGGGTTATCTGACTTGTGTCTTGCCTTACACTGGGTTATCTGACTTGTGTCTTGCCTGACACTGGGTTATCTGACTTGTGTCTTGCCTGACACTGGGTTATCTGACTTGTGTCTTGCCCACACTGGGTTATCTGACTTGTGTCTTGCCTGACACTGGGTTATCTGACTTGTGTCTTGCCTGACACTGGGTTATCTAACTTGTGTCTTGCCTTACATGGGTTATCTAACTTGTGTCTTGCCTTACACTGGGTTATCTAACGTGTCTTGCCTTACACTGTGCTATCTAAACTATGTCTTGCCTTACACTGGGTTATCTAACCTATGTCTTGCCTTACACTGGGCTTCTTACTTGCCATCTTACACTGGGTTATCTGACTTGTGTCTTGCCTGACACTGGGTTATCTGACTTGTGTCTTGCCTGACACTGGGTTATCTGACTTGTGTCTTGCCTGACACTGGGTTATCTGACTTGTGTCTTGCCTGACACTGGGTTATCTGACTTGTGTCTTGCCTTACACTGGGTTATCTGACTTGTGTCTTGCCTGACACTGGGTTATCTGACTTGTGTCTTGCCTTACACTGGGTTATCTGACTTGTGTCTTGCCTTACACTGGGTTATCTAACTTGTGTCTTGCCTGACACTGGGTTATCTGACTTGTGTCTTGCCTGACACTGGGTTATCTGACTTGTGTCTTGCCTTACACTGGGTTATCTGACTTGTGTCTTGCCTTACACTGGGTTATCTGACTTGTGTCTTGCCTTACACTGGGTTATCTGACTTGTGTCTTGCCTTACACACTGGGTTATCTGACTTGTGTCTTGCCTTACACTGTTATCTGACTTGTGTCTTGCCTTACACTGGGTTATCTGTGTCTTGCCTGACACTGGGTTATCTGACTTGTGTCTTGCCTGACACTGGGTTATCTGACTTGTGTCTTGCCTGACACTGGGTTATCTGACTTGTGTCTTGCCTGACACTGGGTTATCTGACTTGTGTCTTGCCTTACACTGGGTTATCTACTTGTGTCTTGCCTTACACTGGGTTATCTAACTTGTGTCTTGCCTGACACTGGGTTATCTGACTTGTGTCTTGCCTGACACTGGGTTATCTGACTTGTGTCTTGCCTTACACTGGGTTATCTGACTTGTGTCTTGCCTTACACTGGGTTATCTAACTTGTGTCTTGCCTTACACTGGGTTATCTGACTTGTGTCTTGCCTTACACTGGGTTATCTAACTTGTGTCTTGCCTGACACTGGGTTATCTGACTTGTGTCTTGCCTGACACTGGGTTATCTGACTTGTGTCTTGCCTTACACTGGGTTATCTGACTTGTGTCTTGCCTTACACTGGGTTATCTAACTTGTGTCTTGCCTTACACTGGGTTATCTAACTTGTGTCTTGCCTTACATCTTGTTGGCTTAGAAGATGTTATTTACCTTAAGACAATCTGGATTGTTTACCATAAGGAAATATATACTTTTTTAACTTATATACAGTGTTTGCCTTCGGGATATACAATTTGTTTGCTTTATATTAGGTCTATATATACTATTTGCCATACGAATATACATACAGTTGATCTAATGCACCTAGTGTTTGCCTTATGAATATGCTGTGTTTACATAAGGAATGCATTGACTGTTTACCTTCAATATAAACGTTTTACAATATGAATATACACCCTTGCAGGCCTTTAGTGTAAATATATTTTACCTTACGGGAATAAACACTCTGCCTTTGAAGTAAAAACGAATAAATCACTTGAAAAAAACACAAAGGATTTTTGTTATTTTGTCTTACTGAGAATTTTCCTCAACGAAATAGAAAGAAAAACGAAAATCCTCAAGATTAACCGCAGGAATATACGAGAAATTTAAACATTGCTGAAAATACACAAGATTTAAGTTTGAAAAATACGAGAAAATATGACATTACAGAAATACGGAAGAATTACTTGATGAAAATACACGAAAATAAAACAATACAAAACTACGGAAGGTTTATTTTGGGAAAATACGGGAAAATTTTTACCACGGAGAAAATTACAATTATTTAGGCAAATACGCAAAACTACCTTAATAAAACAATAAAATATCCACAGCTTACCTTTCAATTTGCAGATTATGTTGCCAAAAAACATGCAATTTGCTTTACGAATACCCATTCCGTAACTCAGAAGTAATAATTATATCTCTTGTTCATATTCAATGTGTATGCAGGTTTATATCGCCACCTAATTAGATATCTGGGAACTTAGTCGTCCTTATTAGCACTCAAGAAATTGGTGGTGTGGGTAGTGGTTTCTTGTGAGGTGTGATGTGGTGTGAGCTGAGGTGATGGTGTGGTGTGGGTAGTGGTTTCTTGTGAGATGGGGTGTGGTGTGGTGTGATGGTGTGGTGTGGATAGTGGTGCGGGTAAGTGGGTGTCGTGTGAGGTGACGGGGTGTGGTGTGTGTGACGTCTTATAAGGTGGTGTGGTGTGGCTAGTGGTGTCTTGTGAGGTGGCAGGGTGTGGTGTGTGGATGGTATGAAGAGGGAAGGAGGGCGGGTGGGTGTGTTGTTACGCCTTCAGCTGACCAAATCTCACCTTTAGGTTTGACGTACGTACCTCCATCTCTATGTTACCCTATAACGTCTCACCTGGACCAACATTTTTGATACAGATATTTCCTTTCATTTACACAGACACAAATATACACACACACACACACACACACACACACACACACACACACACACACACACACACACACACACACACACACACACACACACACATACATACATACATATACACACGCATAAACATCATCTATCCCGTACATGTGTAGAAACATCTCTATCCTGCAAATAGAACATCTCCTTTTGTTTACAGTGTTACATAGAAAAAAGGTATTGGGGTATTTAATGACTGGTCTGGTAGATGCATCTTTAATTGACTACCTGCAGGTTATATTATGTGTTAAGTTAATAGAGTAATAACGCCAATAGCATGTAGGTAATAGTCCTAAAGGTGTTAAGGATTGTGTTATTGATCATGTTAAGAACTTCCCTGAACTTGTTGGAACTTGTTGAAACGAGAAAGAAACAGCTGATTACTACTACGCCCTTCGCTCCCTGCCACCATCCTTACCACCGCCCCAGGGATCCCCGCTCGTAGCCCTCTCTCTCTCTCTCTCTCCTCTCTCTTGCACACACACACACACACTGTCGCCCATATGCTGTTTATGTCTCCCACTCTGCCCACGCCCCCAGCCCAGCTACAGTCCTCCTCCTCCTCCTCCTCTTCCTCCTCCTCCTCCTCCTCTTCCCCTCTTCCTCCTCCGCCTCCAGTCCCAACCCACACCCTCCACCAACGCGACCACACCACTACTTACTACTATTATTACTACCATCACCTCATTCCACACCCACCCACACCCACTACCACCCACACACCCTTAAAGCAACTTAACCACAGCTCTTTTCAATAACTACCAGGCAAATAAATCTTTTACATCGTTAAGTGTCTGACAGTACTCTCTCTCTCTCTCTCTCTCTCTCTCTCTCTCTCTCTCTCTCTCTCTCTCTCGCGCGCGCGCTCACTAAGAGTCACATGAGACATGATGAAGAATACTGTAGTCATGTTCTGAAATTGAAAGAGAACGTTATTAGTTATTTTGTATTGATAGGTGTAAACTCAAACATCAAGGGCTTCTGTAAACACAAACTCCAAGGGACTCTGTAAACACAAACATCAAGGGACTCTGTAAACACAAACATCAAGGGACTCTAAACATAAACATTAATGAACTCTGTAAACACAAACATCAAGTGACTATAAACATAAACATTAATGAACTGTAAACACAAACATCAAGGGACTCTTTAAACACAAACATCAAGGTACTATAAACACACTTTATTTAAAGGACTCTGTAAACACAAACATCAAGGGACTCTGTAAACACAAACATCAAGGGACTGTGAACACACTTTATTTAAAGGACTCTGTAAACACAAACATCAAGGGACTCTGTAAACACAAACATCAAGGGACTGTAAACACAAACATCAAGGGACTCTGTAAACACAAACATCAAGGGACTCTAAACATAAACATTAATGAACTCTGTAAACACAAACATCAAGAGACTATAAACATAAACATTAATGAACTGTAAACACAAACATCAAGGGACTCTTTAAACACAAACATCAAGGTACTATAAACACACTTTATTTAAAGGACTCTGTAAACACAAACATCAAGGGACTCTTTAAACACAAACATCAAGGTACTATAAACACACTTTATTTAAAGGACTCTGTAAACACAAACATCAAGGGACTCTGTAAACACAAACATCAAGGGACTGTGAACACACTTTATTTAAAGGACTCTGTAAACACAAACATCAAGGGACTGTAAACACAAACATCAAGGGACTCTGTAAACACAAACATCAAGGGACTGTAAACACAAACATCAAGGGACTCTGTAAACATAAACATCAAGGTACTGTAAACACACTTTATTTAAAGGACTCTGTAAACACAAACATCAAGGGACTGTAAACACAAACATCAAGGGACTCTGTAAACGCAAACACCAAGGGATTCTAAACATAAACATTAATGAACTCTGTAAACACAAACATCAAGGGAATCTCTAAACACACTTTATTCAAAGGACTCTGTAAACATAAACATCAAGGGACTGTAAACACAAACATTAAAACAAACATCAAGGGACTCTGTAAACACACTTTATTTAAGGGACTCTGTAAACACAAACATGGAGGAACTGTGTAAACATAATATAATTCCAAGCAGTAGTTATTTTACTTGTTAATGTTATGTGTTTGTGTGTTTCTATAATGTTATGTTCCTCTTTAAATCAGTCGGTAAAAACGTTTAAAGACAGGTTGGTTGATTAATATGTTTGAGGAATTACAGTAATGTGTTAATTCCTGATAATATATAAAGGCTCGAATCAACGTCACCTTGCGTGTGTGACGGTTGATTGAACTCGTCAGCCAGTAAGCGCCACTTCGTAGTATCAATAATCCCTTTCAATACCTTGCTATTAGCTCTATCGAAAGCTTAAATGTTGGCTTATTAAGAGTGGAATTGTAGTGCCATATGTGTTATTCGTATTCAGGTAGGCAATAAACGTAAGGAAATAAAACACGTTTCATTACAGAAAAATTAAATTGTCTAAACGTGAAAGTGAACTGCCGATGAATGCTTTAGTTTTGGTTAACTAGAATGGGTACAGACATATTGCGTATTTCCATCCTTGGCCAAAGTTAAGTGCACATGTAGAATAGTAACTGTACAAAATGTCTGCTCTATATGTTAAAAACTGTAGTCTTGCACGGTGGTTTCATTTTAGGTAGGGCGGGGCTGACACCCGTAATTTAGGCGTTCGTGAGCAATGTAGGGGTTATTTACACAAACATACCAAATTTTAGCTCATCTTAAGAATCGTGACTGTGTATCACAAATAATTGACAAATAGAAGTGTATTTCAAGAGGGGGTTCCTACCTGAGGAAGGAGGCTTCCCCTAAATTTCCACCTTTCTGACACTTCTGGGGTGCTGGTATACCTCCATGCCTCATTTTAGCTCTGTCTTCAAACCTTAGCCGTGCACAATAAACCGACACATAAACAAACACAAACCACCGGATGATGGTGATGGTATCAGTGTCAAGTATGGATTAACAGGGGAGACAACATACCTCCTTGTGTGACGCCTTTGTCAATCTCGAGATGAAATTGTTAGTGGTATAGCAGTGTGTGTGTGTGTGTGTGTGTGTGTGTGTTGTTATCGCGATGGTACTCCTCATGTTGTGTATTTAGTGACACTTGTCAGGGACGGTGCCCATGCTTTCAGACTCATGGTGTGATGAGAATATTGAGAAATGTCGCTACCACCTACGAACATGGACTGTATTATGTATATACTTTTTTTCTATTTCAATATTGTATCCATGTGTGTGTCTTTCTCTGTCTCGTTACCCCAGGCTGTGTGATGTGTGAGGCTTAGTCTGTTCATTCATGAAGATATATTCCCAGGAACATTTGTTTTTCTTACAATATACACAAAAATATGTATGAAACACCCTCAAAAACACAAACAAAAATGTTTTATAACCAGTTCAGGTAAATAATATAACTTAACTATCAGTGATGGCGGAGAAAAAAAAAGGGAGTGTGTTTTTACTTGTATAATCAACACTACCTATACGTTCCGTTAATCTTGATCATGAAGCCAAACACTTAACAAACACTCCATCTCTCACCTTATCTACACCTTTGTTATTCTAATATTGCCAGTCTTAATGGGTTCATCTTTCGAGAACAACCTTTCACTTTATTAGCATTAGCAAGTTTTGTCCTCACTGTCGAAACTGATAAGTCAAGATTCTTGCCGATGTCTACAGCTCTCTTACGCTACCAGACCTCTTAAATACATCTTAAAATCGATGTTTTGGGGGGTCTTCTTTCATATACAGACTTGCTGGTTGTTCTGCTCTCATGTTTAAAGGATTGTACCAAAGTTGAAAAGATAGAAACTCACAGTAAATGCATAAGACATATAGATGGATCGTAGCTAATATGCTGCTGAGGTTGACACTAGTACGCGGGGGTGTGTGGCAGAGTGGAAGGTGTTGTGCGTCTTTGGGAACACTGACAAAGGTTTTTTACATGTATATTATTTTCTCGTCTTCAAAACAACGTTGTAGTGAATCATTGCCTTTTAAATCGATCCATATTCATTAAGTCATTAGTGGCGTAGCGAAACACCGTAGTAAATGGTGAACTTCCTATTATACATATTATCACATAAATCAATACACTGAAATCCCACGGAAGGAGAACACAAAAGAAAAGGAAAACAGTGATCTCTTATTCTGTGCCTGTTTTTTATCTTGTCTTACTGTGTGTGTGTGTGTGTGTGTGTGTGTGTGTGTGTGTGTGTGTGTTTACTGTATATATCAATAACAATAAGCTAAAAAATAGTTGGTTGTTCATGTTATAAACTAGACGTTGCCTGTATAACTTTCCCTTAAAATCGATCACGCGATATATCCCCGAGCGTCCTCATGGTTCAAATAGAGAGAGAGAGAGAGAGAGAGAGAGAGAGAGAGAGAGAGAGAGAGAGAGACTTTGAAGATATACTGCGGATGATTCTGTAATATCCCACGAAGTCATTTCTTCATTCAAACCACCTGTGTCTCTAACTGTCTCTTTCATTGTGTATGTGGACAGACAGATACAGCTTTCAAACTTGACTGTGTATTTGTTTATCGTGACCCCCCCCCCGTAAGAGTTGTGTGTTTTGATAGTGTAAAGGTCATCTGTCATGATGCGTATAGTTAGGACTAGAAGACCCTATTTGGCTTTAGTCTATCTATCTATCTGGGAATTAAGTCATCCTAGTGTTCAAATGCCTTAGGTGTTGCACGGCTTTGCAAAGTGTATTTAAGTCATTGTACTCAAGGGAATAAGTGTTGCAAAGTGTGTCATTGTGTTCCAGATTATGAAGAAAAAAAAACCAGTTCCTAGGTGTTGGTATCTAAACTCTGTATAGTGTTTCTGTAGGTTCGGAAAGATTGTTAGGTGTTGCAATGCTGTTAAATGTTGTTAAATGTTGCTGTAATGTTTTCTAGTATCAAAAGATATTTATAGTTATATGAAGATGCTGAAAGTGGGTAGATGTTTTCGAAGATGTTTAAAAGTGGTGGATGATGTTCTTAAAGTGTTTAAATATGTTGCTATGTGTTTAAAGGTGTTGGGAATGTTTAAATGGCAGGTGTTTGAGGGTGTTGCTGGGAGTTAGTGGGTGTGTTTTTGTTGTTTTTGTGTTGTGAGGTGATGCCAGACCTCGTCTTGAAGGGGTGTGGCTCCCCCACTGGAGCTTTGTTAGAGACGAATCTGATTTGCATAAATAATGGATAAGCCCCACTAGTTTCTTATGTTGTCTCCTCTCTCTCTCTCTCTCTCTCTCTCTCTCTCTCTCAACCCATCAACAAGTGTAGCACATGACAGGTGTTGAAATCCTTACCGGTAGCATTGCTGTACCCTGAAACATGTCTCCGTAAAAAGTCATGATCACCACCACAAGTTGAAGGCTTCTGGCACCTTTGGCTACCTGGTGTTTCCTCGTCTTACCTCACTACTGCCTAATTTATTTATTTATATTTGGGATCACCCGAAGATTTGTCCACCCCTCCCTTAGCTTATTGTACTTGAGGATTAACCCACTCTAACGATACGTGGGGGTTAGGTTTGTTTAGGTTAGGGAAGGTTAGGTTAGTTTAAGATAAGACCAGTTAGGTTAGAGTGCTTTATTTCTCTCCTGGTCATCCCCTCATCCTCCCACCTTTACCTAGGCTGGCATGAGTCTTCCTTATCAGTCTCTCACCTGTCCACACCTTCCCAGCACCCTTTTATCTAATCTACTTTTCAAGTAACTCTGTTTTTAAGTTAAGTAAGTTATCGAAATATAAGTTCCTGAGGTTTAAACTTTTTATTTCATTTCATTTATGGAACAAATATTTCCCTTATAAAGTGTAAATGGGATATAAAATTTTTTATAATTTTGAGAAGAAAAATATTATTTCTATCAATGGCTGGCTTTTTACCGAGATTATTCCGATTGTGTTTTTCAGAGTCAACACTAGTTTTATGTTAGGGAGAACCATTGCTGAGGTCAAATACTACTACTACTACTACTACTATTACGACTATTACTACTACTATTACTAATTTTTTGAGAGTTATAGGCCCTTTTTTGTTTTGGATTATCCATATATTGAAAAGTTTTATCAGGTTTAAGAGAGTTTATATTTTTTTTGGGGGGGGGGGTGTTATTTTGAAAACGTTTTATCAGATTTAACTGAGCTACATTTACTATTGCTAATTTGCTTTATTCTTCGTATCAGTGACTTGCTATCTTGAAAGTCAACTCATACCCAGCTCGGAAATTTTGTGCACCGCCTTCACGATTATGTTAGGACGCTCTGAATAATGCTGGTGGTAAGTAACTAGGTAGGTTCTCTCTCTCTCTCTCTCTCTCTCTCTCTCTCTCTCTCTCTCTCTCTCTCTCTCTCTCTCTCTCTCTCTCTCTCTCTCTCTCCTGTCCTGGTGCGTGCCTTGGCCTCTAATTATGCAGGGAGTTGATTGGTCCGCAGGTGAGGGAGGGAGGAAGGCATGAGGCCGGAAGGGAGAGAAGGGGAGCGGAAGGGAGGGGGTGAGGTTGCGTTGATCAACTGACCCAAATACTGTTCGTGTCCGCTCGTTGCAGGCTGATACACACACACACACACACACACACACACGAGTACAAATAAATACCTATGCAGATAAATAACTCACACACACACATGGTGATTCATACAGACCCAATAAGCTCTGACCCCAATCCCCGTTTGATATTTGGTCAATTTGTTCGTTTCTTGAGAATGCTTAAAATGTTGGGGAGAGGGGGGGGGGAAATTGATAGATAAATGAATCTAATATACTATAGGACTAGGTGTGTGTGTGTGTGTATGTGTGTGTGTGTGTGTGTGTGTCTGTCTGTGTGTCTGTCTGTCTGTCTGTCTGTCTGTCTGTCTGTCTGTCTGTCTGTTCTGGGCAGCCGAAACGGCACAATCGTTTTTCATCAAACTTGGTGGAAAAATCGCAAACAATTCGTAGATTGAAACAAACCTGGTCCCATATCGATGGTTTCTTTAGGAAGCCATTACACAACCATTTTATTTACGCTAGAAAACGATGCAAGTCTACGGACTTGGCGCACCCTCATTCGCTGTACTGTGTCGGCCCACGATTGCAGTTATCGTACGGCTCCCTCCTCCTCCCCCCACTTTTTTCTTAGCCTACTTTTTTAATGTTGTTTGGATTAGTAAAGGAAGGAAGATGAGTAAATAGAACAATAAAGAAGGGGAACAGAAAATAGCTAGAGATAACAGGTGGGGGGAGCTGAGTTTCATCATGCGTCTGGATGTGCAGTTTCAACTTTACCAGACGACCTTACAGCTACAGTGTATACTTATTCCTGTACATGGAAAAGGAGAAGAGATAAAAAGATAATAACAGGAATGCATGGAGAAGATGACTACAATAGACACAGGGTGAATATAGACAGTGAAACAGACAGGAGGTTGACAAAAATAGACAGATTCATACATGCACAAATAGGCAATATGGCAACTAACATCACAGACAGACAGCTGACTGACTGACTGGTTCACATTAGACAAACAGGCAGACACACGCCAACAACGGATAAGACAGACAGATTTGACGACACAGAGTACAGACGGGCTTACATTCAAACACCACGCAGACGAACAGACTTGGGATGGCAATAGACAGGACGGATAGACTTGAGACAGATTAGAAGGCATTTATGAACAAGAATAACACCAAATTGACTATAGCTGCGTCAGTGAGGGTAGCTGGTCTTACATCCACCAGCGTAAATAATAAGACGTATTGAAAACTAACACCCTCGCGCGGAAAGAACATCGATGGTCGGTCAGTCATGTGAGATGGGCCTAAAACTGACTAACGTAGATGATGACTATGATGACTTAACACAGGTGATGACTTAAGAAGATGGTGACTAATATAACCAGAATCAAGGTCACTTCTCTTCATAATATAATTTATCTCGGAATGATCATCGGTCATTCATAATAATTTTTTTTTTATGATTTTAACCTCTCCTTATGGCGAATATGTCTTTAATTAATTATTCTAACCTTTATTCTATTCCTTCTTATAGTATATTAGATACTGTAAGTATCACGACCACGGCCATGATTATAACAACCACGACCATGATTATAACAACCACGACCATGATTATAACAACCACGACCATGATTATAACAACCACGACTATGATTATAACAACCACGACCATGATTATAACAACCACGACTATTATCATAACCACGACAATGATTATAACAACCACGACTATGATTATAACAACCACGACCATGATTATAACAACCACGACTATTATCATAACCACGACAATGATTATAACAACCACGACTATGATTATAACAACCACGACGATGATCATAACCACGACCATGATTATAACAACTACGACCATGATCATAACCACGACCATGATTTTAACAACCACGACTATGATTGTAACAACCACGACCATGATTATAACAACCACCATGATTATAACAACCACGACCATGATTATAACAACCACGATCATGATTATAACAACCA
Organism: Homarus americanus; assembly: GCF_018991925.1. Classification (NCBI taxonomy): domain Eukaryota; kingdom Metazoa; phylum Arthropoda; class Malacostraca; order Decapoda; family Nephropidae; genus Homarus; species Homarus americanus. The sequence continues at coordinate 7,131,890 of NW_024737068.1, forward strand.
CGACTATGATTATAACAACCACGACTATGATTATATCACCCACGACCATGATTATAAAAACTACGACCATGATCATAACCACGACCATGATTATAACAACCACAACTATGATTATAACAACCACGACTATGATTATAACACCCACGAGAATGATTATAACAACCACGACTATGATTATAACAACCACGACGATGATCATAACCACGACCATGATTATAACAACTACGACCATGATCATAACCACGACCATGATTTTAACAACCACGACTATGATTGTAACAACCACGACCATGATTATAACAACCACGACCATGATTATAACAACCACGACCATGATTATAACAACCACGATCATGATTATAACAACCACGACTATGATTATAACAACCACGACTATGATTATATCACCCACGACCATGATTATAAAAACTACGACCATGATCATAACCACGACCATGCTTATAACAACCACGACCATGATTATAACAACCACTACTATGATTATAACACCCACGACCATGATTATAACAACCACGCCCATGATTATAACAACCACGACCATGGTTATAACAACGACGACCATGATTATAACAACCACGACTATGATTATAACAACCCCGACTATGATTATACCACCTGCGACCATGATTATAACAACAACGACTCTGGTTGTAACAACCACGACCATGATTATAACAACCACGACTATGATTATAACAACCACGACTATGATTATACCACCTACGACCATTATTATAACAACCACGACCATATACTGTCTCATATACTATAGGAATAGCCGCGTGTGTGTGTGTGTCTGTTCTGGGCAACCGAAACGGCACAATCGTTTTTTCATCAAACTTGGTGGAAAAATCGCAAAAAAATCGTAGAGTGGGACAAACTTGGTCCCATGTCGAAGGTTTCTTTAGGAAGGCATTAATTAACCATTTTATTTACGCTGGAAAACGATGTCACTGTACGCTGCCAGCCTTCCGGCGGTTGCGCGCTAGCCAAGCACGAGCGTTCGAACTTCCACGCTTTGGTAAACTGTACCACCGGACTCGCCACCAGGCACGAAGTGCCCACGATCACTTGTTGTTTACTAACGAACGATATTACAAGTTGGAAGTGAGAGAGAGAGAGAGAGAGAGAGAGAGACCCGGCAAGATACTCTTATTACTCTTTCCACTAGTTATTTCTTCCCCCTCTTCTTTCTTTTTTTTTTATAATTGTATTATGTCTGTTTCTGTTAATTAATTATCATTCTTGTTTGTCTTTCTATTGTTAGTTAATTATTCCCTCCTTTGTTATTTCTATTTCTTTCAGTAATTTTTTCCTCTCTTGTATGTATCTGTTTCTTTAACTTATTTTATGTTCTTTTTCATCTATTTCCATTTCTTTATCCTTTTATTCATCCTCCTCTTTTATTCTATTTCGCATTTCGTATTTTTTCCATTTTTGTTGTTAATTTGGATTTTTATAATTATTATTATTTTTTATTTGTCTAATAATTATTTTCACTTTAATTCTTCACGTGTGTGTGTGTGTGTGTGTGTGTGTGTGTGTGTGTGTGTGTGTGTGTGTGTTCGTTTTTTCCTGTCACTGTATGAGTGTGGTTGTGTTTATGAAAGTATATTTATGCTGTTTCTACACACACACACACATCGATCGGGTCATCAAAAGGCCGCAGAAACACCTGTCTGACCCACATACCTGTCTCACGTCCCTGTTTACATTGTTTACTTGGCTTCCTTTCCTCAGAAGATCTGTTTACTGTTGTTTAGTCTCTTTACTTCTGTTTGCACTTGTCCCTCTTGCCTCAAATTCTGTTTACTGTGTTTAATGTCTCCCTGTTTACTAATATTAAACTGTTTACTGTATTTCTGTTTCCCATGTTTACGCTCCTCCCTGTTTTCATTTTGTTTACTCTTCATAGACCCTATCACCTTATGTTGGAGTCATTGTTTTCCTCTTTCTTGATTGTTGTTTATCTCTTGTTTACACTGTTTTGATTGTTTACCTCAGGCAGATGTCAGGAGTTCGGGATCTTTGTCTACTCATTGTTTACCTAACGTGTACTCTGGCCGTCTTTGCTTGTATACCGGATGTGTAATATTTACTTGTTAATTTTTTCTGTTTGTCTCTTCTTGATCAACGTCATCTCCAAATTCTTTCTTATCCTTATGTTTTGCTTGCTTGATGTTTACCATAGAGAGAGAGAGAGAGAGAGAGAGAGAGAGAGAGAGAGAGGACTCATTAGTGTAGTTAAAGTAAAAATAGGTCTCAAAGGCTGTGTGGTCGTCACTGCCTTCACTACCTCCCTCACCTAACGCCAGGTACTCTTTGACAATTGGGTCGACTAGCGGTGCCCTGGATACGAACTAGCGATCATTAGGATAAGAGGCTAGTGCTGTTGCCACACGCTCGCCGCACCCTGTCTAGGTAGCGTGAAATTATTCGTTAGATTTGGAAAGGAGGGCGACTTCTTATATCTGGAGCAAGATAAAAGGCCGGGGCACGGACGTGTGTTTTGTCGACTCGGTCAGCTGGTAACCTTGTGACGTCATCGTTGCCACACCTTGCTGTCTTGCCGAATTAATTTAGTGGCTATTGTACTGATTTACGTATTTGTTTATTTTTTGTTAGCTTTATTTATTGATTTATTTACCGTGTATTGTCCTATACCTTGCTACCGTTTATTAATTTATTGTCTCTTCCTGTAATAGTGGGACTTATAGTATTAGACTTTCCGTACCTCTGTACATTCTTCCGAAGCCACAATTAAACAACCAAATGACATACCTGTATATTAATGACACCTTATCTTTAATACGTCACCCAAAACCGGTCTACCACATATTTAAAAGTAAGGGCCACTGCTACAGGTCAAAGATCAAAATTCGATATGTAAACAGGTTATTCGTGTCCATCCTGCAACACCAATTATGACATCTTCGTGGCGCGTCTCTCCCTTCTAGGTCAAGGTTAGAACAGCTGGTCAAAGGTTAACCTGTAATTGCAATACACAAGGCACGTCCGATCTGTTGGGTTTTATACACAGGTTGAGGATTAGAATTTACGTGGATTTGTTTATTATTATTATTATTATTATTATTATTATTATTATTATTATTATTATTATTATTACTACTATTATTATTTGTTTTATGAAGACAGCGGAACGTTGAAAGTTTTGCAATGCTTTTACCTCACGACAGTGCTAGGGTGTATCACTGTGTTGTAAGTTCACGGCACCAGGGACCAGTCCCCCCCCTCTCTCTCTCTCTCTCTCTCTCTCTCTCTCTCTCTCTCTCTCTCACTCTCTCTCACTCACTCATACTATCAGTTCCTTGCCAACACTGTCTCATAAACCTGAAGTACTTGCCGTGTCGTTAACCCACACCCAGAGAAGTAAAAAGAAAAAAATCAGGAATTGAATGAATGACCGAGATCTTTTATTTTTATGTTTTATTTTTTTACTTATTTATTATTTTTTTTTTTTTGCGTTTGGGTGAGTTACCGGGTCTTTGATGACTGTAGTCTTGTAAGCCTCATCATCAGTAAGATAGAGAAAGTCATTAAGAGTTCCTGGTGACCGTCGTGGTTCCTATAAACCGACTGTGTGAACAGTGTATATCATGTGGGTCGGGGTGAAGCGTGACTTAGTGTGGCTTATGGGAGACCAGCTTAAGCTTTCTCTCTCTGAATGTCACGTTTCTTCTCTTCTCTTCTCTTCTCTTCAAGTAGCTTTTATTCTGTTACCTGTGTCTCCTCTCTGCCCTCCCTCCCACCCACCCAGCAGTCATGGTTTTAGACAAATTTATATTTCTTTGAATGGCAGACTGTGGTGTTACTTAATGTGTTTAGCACAACTACAGTCAGTCTATTAATGCCATTTTTTCATCTCTCCCCTCTTCCCTGCAGGTAGGTGGATAGTTGAGGTCACGTCTACTGCAAGAGGATAGTGGTGGATAGATGGATATATTCGTCCATCTCATTCTTGTCTTATATGAGTTAGTAAGTATTGAAGTGGAAATTTTGACGCCTAAGTGTTTGGTAAGTACAAAGATAAGCTCATAAGTATTTGCCTTCACTCACTGTACATCCACTTCCATTCACTCCTCACTTAACCTGTAAAGAAATCTACATTTTGCTACATTTCACACCTATATTCTACACCCACACTCTACATCCACCTACACACACACACACACACACACACACACACACATACACACACTCTCCACCCACTCTCCACCCACCCACACTCTACACTCTACACTCAAACAATCTACATCCATCCACACTACACCCACTCACACTCTACACCCACTCTCACTCTACAACCACCCACATTCTACACCCACCCACACTCTACAGTACACTCACCCACTCTCTACACCCACCACACACTCTACACCCACCCACACTCTCTACACCTACCCACACACTATACACACCTAGACTCAACACGCGCCCACACTCTACACCCACCCATGCTCTACACCCACCCACACTACACCCACCCACACTACATCTAACCTACTCTACACCCACTTCACTCTACATCCACCTACACTACACCCAACTAGACTCAACACCTACCTACACCCCACACCCACCTACACTACATATACGTAATTTGTTCACCTTACCAAAATACACTTGTAATGGATGTGACTTAGGGGCGGTGGGGTGCTGAGTGAGGCTAATATGTAGAGCTTCTGGCCTGAGGGTGGAAGATCGGATCAAAAGGACGTATAGGCGTGGAGAGTCACTTATGGCTTACACACGGTAACTGCTTCTTAAATGGTGCTTCCTTAAGTATGGTGGTGGTGACAAATTCCATGTTGGGGTGGTCCTAGCTAAGGTGCTTGGGGAGGGGGGGGGGGGCATTCTCTAGGTTACTGGTCTGGACGATGAAGCCACTTAGTCACTTTGTAAGAGGTGAATTGGATGACGGGGCCACTTAGTTAGCTGCCTGATATTAGCTGGGGTCTTGCCTTTGGTCCTTAGGAAGATTACACCCACTTGTTCACTGGCTCCCGTGACCGACGACAGGGAATGTTGGGTTAATGCGATCTGTAAAACTGTTGTGGTGACCCGGACTGTGAGGTGGAGCTAATCCTCTCTCCACTCGCGATCGAGGAGGACACATTTATGGATTTTTCGAACTTGGACATCAACAGAGCGTCACGTACCTACACTGAGCTTTGGGACTGTTGAAAGAGGATGAGAACCGCAAGAAGTCAGTTGGTTTAGGAGGCAGAAGGTGTTATGACCGTCTATGTCTTTTATCCTCCTTTGTCTGGTTTTTGCTCGAGGATTGGCGTTGATGAGGTTTAATTCGTGGGAGCCATCAATCAAGACACTGTTTGCTGGGTCGGGAACATGGGTCTCTCGATCAAACAGCTGCAACCTAAAGACGACGATTCGATTCTTAGGGGAGAGCAATGTTTAATTGGAAAGGTTGAATCACAGGTCAAGCTTCTTCTCCAATACTTTTTCACTCGACTGATAACTGTGAGTAGATTCTGTAGTGCCAACGTAGCTATATTTTAGTGGTCGGAAAATGGAGCTAATACTTTCGCCAATTTTTCCTTCCCTCTCTCATTCTTCTGCTCATTCATTCATTCATCCATTCTTGCTGCAGTAAAAGATATGTTCCCTTATGGTGTTCACCGTCCATAATAAAATCTCGTATCTATTTTACTTTAGTTGCTTCACACAAGTCAGCAACACATCCTTCCCTAAAATTTACTCGACTCCCATTGATTTCCACTCATTCACACACACACTTACTTGCTTTCTGCTGCATCTATCATCTTTATTATTCTGTCTCTTGGGTCTTCCCCCTTTTCCACCTACCATCCACTTCTAACTTATACACAGTTTTTAACCAGCCATTCACTTCCTATTCTCTCAGTTTGTTCCTCTCACCTGAACAGACACTGATATATTCTTTCCCGTTCTGGCATTTCGTTCTTATTCTTTGCATCTTCACCAGTCACTTTAAACACACTATTTCTTTCGGTACTACACACCCTATCTTATGATCTCAGCTCAACAATTACAGTGACTATCCCTCATCTCTCCCTTTCCTTGGTACGGTTTTCAGTCCATCTGTTATTGTAGTGTCTTTTCCTTCCACTACTCACTTGTTTTGTTGTTCATCATTCATCATTCCTTTTTGCTGACGCTTCCACATACGCCATGCAGATAAATATATGTGTGTGTGTGTGTGTGTGTGTGTGTGTGTGTGTGTGTGTGTGTGTGTGTGTGTGTGTGTGTGTGTGTGTGTGTGTGTGTGTGTGTGTGTGTGTGTGTGTGTGTGTGTGTGTGTGTGTGTGTGTGTGTGTGTGTGTGTGTGTGTGTGTGTGTGTGTGTGTGTGTGTGTGTGTGTGTGTGTGTGTGTGTGTGTGTGTGTGTGTGTGTGTGTGTGTGTGTGTGTGTGTGTGTGTGTGTGTGTGTGTGTGTGTGTGTGTGTGTGTGTGTGTGTGTGTGTGTGTGTGTGTGTGTGTGTGTGTGTGTGTGTGTGTGTGTGTGTGTGTGTGTGTGTGTGTGTGTGTGTGTGTGTGTGTGTGTGTGTGTGTGTGTGTGTGTGTGTGTGTGTGTGTGTGTGTGTGTGTGTGTGTGTGTGTGTGTGTGTGTGTGTGTGTGTGTGAAGGTACAGGGGGAGACTGATAAACCATGAAATATTAGCTTGTCAGAGAATGGCTTAGATATTTGTCACTGTATTGAAATCTGACAGTTTGAGTCAGACAGGTAAGTAGGTGGACTAATTAATTTGTTGACAGGTGAATGTAAATCATATAGGTGGCTGGAGTAATAAGGACATTTCATTAGTGATCAGCAGGTGATTTTGGGTCATGCACTGGTGAGTTCACTAATCAGGGAGCTTGGGTGGTATTAAACAGTGGCTGTGTATTATCGATAGACGAGTTAGGGTTTGATTTATACCTTAACTTCTCCATGTCGGTAATACTCAGGTAAGCAGTGTAATTAGGAAGATTATTGAGTATTGATGGTCATTATTGGTCACACACGAGGATGTTTAGACTAATTACAACCAGATCTTTGTAATCCTACTTGTTATTTCTTTATCCATTCCCATAGGTTAGGTTAGGTGTAGGCTTCTCTGATCCGCCTCAACCATGTGCTTCCACCTTACCTTGTGTTGTCTTCCTCTTGATCTAACTTGTGATTGGTCTCATTCTTAGGTAAGCTTAATCCTCTCTAGTCCTTCTATCCTCCTTGGTTGTGTTATATCCTTTCCTAAGTCTAAATGAGCACGAGGAGGAAATTTTTGAAGTGGTCTAACAATGTCAAAACTCTTGGTCTCTTATTGTGATATATTGTGGTTCTTGTATCGTTGTTAAAGGAGTTTCAAGGTTTCAGTCAGTGTTCAATTGTTGGCCAGAAACAAGGAACATAACCAAAGATATGAGCCGGAAACAAAACAACATAAATCTGCAGTTTTAGTTAACCATCCACATGTACAGGTGAACTAATGTGCCGAAATTAAGGGGAATTGTTTTCCTACTCTCAAGGTCCAGTGTGTGTGTGTTGACTTCCGGACCTGGTAAAGTGGTTACGTAGGGGTCGACACTTGAGGCTACTTGAGGTGAACGTTGTAAGTAGTTAGTCGCCAGTACTTAAGACAGCTTGAGGCAAACATGAGAAGTAGGAGTCAATACTTGAGGCCACTTAAGGCGAACATTATAAGTGATAAAGGCAGCTTAAGGCGAACATTATAAGTAATTGCCAATACTTAAGACAGCTTGAGGCGAACATTGCAAATACTCGCCAATACTTGAGGCAGTTTTGAGGCGAACCTCCTGAGCTCCGGTGCTGAAAAAACCTCTTGCTAGACCCCACAAAATTTAGTCAATGTTCCCAATGTTATACGTAAGGTTGTTTTCTTGTCGGTGAAGTCAGACGAATGATCGCCCTCCCTCTGCTTGCGGTGACGTCCTCAAATATTGTAGAAGTCACATTTGCGGTCCTGGAATTGATAGTAATGGTGGTAATGGTGGTAGTGGAGGTGGTGGTGGTAATGGTAATAATTGTGGAGGTGGTAATTGTGGTGGTGGTGGGTGGTGATAGTGATTGTGGTGTTAGTGGTGGGGAGTAGTTTTGGAGTTGTGGTGGTGTTAGTGGTGGGAATGGTGGTGATAGTGGTGGAGATAGTGGTGGAGTTGGTGGTAGTGGTGGTGGGAAGGCATCAAATCTTTCCTTGTATCCTCCATAAACAGGAAGTGTCAATAATTTCCTAGGTTCCTTACCACCACTCCTGTATTTTGCTTGAAGGATTAAGTGAGAGAGAGAGAGAGAGATTAATTGTTATTGCGCCATCGCTCTCTCTCTCTCTAGATTAGTAACGAAGGAAGACTAACACGTCGTCATTCTTTGGACTTTTATCATAATACACTAACAATGGATAACTACAACACAAGTTTTACTCGTATTATAAAGGTGTAGAAAATCCATCATGAGCACCTTTTGTGGCTCTGCGGACATCAAAGCGGTGTTCAGTTTCTTTTCCTACGTTTCGTGTTATATCATAGTGAACCTTTTTAACAGCCTCAGGTATCCTTCCCTTCAAATCTTCCACAGTTGCTGGCATTGATGGAATAAAAACTTATATTTCTGACATAATCCCGGAGGAAAAAATCAAGGGAGCAATTGCCTGACCGTTCCATGGTCGGCTCGACCAAGGAACGGTCAGGCAATTGCTCATTCAGGAATGTTGTAACTTCATTGTGAACACGGGATGACGCACCATCTTACTGAAACAAAATATCACTTTTGTCCTCTGGTCGCTGGGGCATCAGTCACAGCTGTAGGATATAGCAGTAAATGTATAGAGGGAACATAATACTGCTTTTATAGAAACAGAGCCACAAAAGTTCTTATTAAATTTCTTTAACTTGGAAATAAAACTTTTCGAGTTCTTCATTGTTATTATATCTTACTTTTCGTTATAGTTTTGTTAGTGTTTTCATAATAAATAGTTAAAATCGGGAACATAATTAATACTCTCCCGATATATGACCTTGTAGGGAAAGGAGAAAGAGATGTTTGATATAAAAGAAAACAATTGAAATTAGAGCAGAAACGTCGCAAGTTGAGACAATCATATGAGACTTCACATCTAGGACAATAAAAAGTTGTAACCGCCGGGTGTCGGAGCACAATTGGTCAAAATACAATTTGCATAAAAGCTTACCCAAATTACGAAACACAGGTTTTTTTTCTCTATCTTTCCATGTAGGAATACTCATTACTTTAATGTCACCTGAGGCAAGTTTTTTCCCCATGTTCTTGGCGAGATGGTGTAGGACTCTGGGTAGTTGTGGATATGTACAGTATAGGTTCTGTTTGGTACTTTAGGGGTGTGTGTTGCTTCGTAGTTTTCCAATGTATTTTCTAGATAAGGTCAATAATACCGTGATTTTGGGGAGACCGAGTCAAAGTTTTCCCATAATTTCTCAAATTTTTTACACCTGTTCAGTTTCTCTTTTGGTATTCTTGGATTGCTCTACGTGCGATTTATCTTAATGGACTTTGATTTGTGAGAAGTTTTTTGTTTCCTCTTGTGATTAATGTTTAGAGTCGCTTGTGTTGGTGGCTGGGGAGGTGTAGCACTGCCCTGTGGTACTCCCTCTCAAGGTTAGCAAGTGTTCACCTCTGGGCTTTGTGACTTATAGTGATCTTATATTTGGTTCAGAATGCCAGTGATTTAGTGGTTTTATATAATTAGGTCATAGTGCCTGTGACTGTAGGCTCTTATATGATTTATTTAAGTCAGAGTGCCAGTAGTGCTATACTATGTCAAACATTTTCGCCACATCACGGAGGATGAAAGTGTCTAGTTTCGGCGGTTGTGGTGGTCTTCCTCCTTCTCGTACTCCCCCTCCTCAACTGTTTAACCCACTTTTCTTATAGTCCATCTTCTTCCTCATCTATTTTTCCCTCCTCCTCTTCCCCACACGGGCAAAATCCCCTCCCCACCACCTCATTAATTATAAATATGGAGGTGAATACGGGCTACTTCAGGCATCACTTTTAGCCTCCACAAAGATTAGCTGCGACACTTCAGGTATTTGTCAGCTATTAAACCGGTTACCACAAGTATAATAATAATAATAATAATAATAATTAACGGTTTATTGAAAGAGCATGGCAGCCGGAAGGCTGAAAATATACAGTTACATAATTGGGGAATGGGTCTCTTGATTTACAAATAATATACAAGTAACATAAGCGATACAAATATGATATATGATAACTAGGTGGGGGAGAAGCTCAAACTATAGGGCATTTCAACAGTACAAAAAGTAAGATTGACTGGGAGTGAATACACTGGTTGATTACAAGTTCTTGATAATTTTTGGGACTGGGCTGTTCTTATAGTGATCAGTTCGTGCTCGTATGGGCTGGATGCAGTTGTGGTGTCGAACAGCAATTCTCGGGCGAGGGATCTCAGGTGGTAGTAGGAGCCGGTGTCGAGGATGGTGCTGAAGCTTCTCACCAAATTTGCAGATGAAGTTGTGTTGATGGTCAGTGAGAGCCGAGAGGGTCAGAGTGTTGAGCGTTTCTTGATATGTGTACGTGTGTCTGCCACTCTAAATAGCTGTTACTATGCGTGTGTATCTGTCATTGTAAATAGATGCTACCACAAATGCGTATGCGTGTCTGCCGCCAAAACAGCTGTAACCACACATGTGTATCTGCCAGTGTAAACAGCTGTTGCCACAAGTGTGCGTCTGCCACTCGCAGGTAAGGACAGCGTGGGAAGAGATTCAAAGGAAGAGTCATTAATGTGAGTTGTGTGGTTTCCTGGCAACGCTGCAGGTGGTAGTGGTGGTGTGCTAGTATTAGTGGTAGTGATAAACTTGTATTCTGGTAGTGGTGGCGATGGAGGGTAGTTATGTGCAATTAATAGTGGTAGTGCAGTAGTGGTTGATTGGTGGTGGTCAAGAAAGATTGGTTGTCTGGTGGTGGGAGTAGTAGTAGTAGTAGTAGTAGTAGTAGTAGTCATAAGGGTACTGCATTCATGGTTGCTAAGTTCAAAGTCCAACAGGTTCAGGTTATATTGTTTCCACATCGTGTTTCTGTTTCCTGTTGCTGTTCCCATTTAAACCTTCGTTGTGTGTGTGTGTGTGAGAGAGAGAGAGAGAGAGAGAGCGCATCATTATAGCCAGCAGGAAAGTAAGCGGAGTTTTAAAGATATAAGCAGCTGTACATATGCTGCGATAAAGTATTTCTCTCTCTCTCTCTCTCTCTCTCTCTCTCTCTCTCTCTCTCTCACATACACAATATTAACAAATAAATCTGGTTTAGTGTTGTGTTGTGCTGTGGTGTAGTGTTGCGTATGATCCTGTGTTGTGTGGTGCTGTGTTAGGTGGTAATTTATGATGTGTGGTGTTTTATGGTATTGTGTTGTATTATGTTTTGTTGTATTGTAAAGGTGTTTTGTTGTGTTGGTGTTGGGTTGTAGAAGTGTTGTGTTGAAGTGGCGTTGTGCTGTGTTTTGGTGACTGTGGTGTTGTCTAGCTGTCATATGTTGTAATGTTGTGGTGTTGTGTGATGGTGCTGTTATTTTGATGTTGAGTTGTGTTGTGGTGGTTACTGTGGTGTTGTGTTGTGTTCTTGTGGTGGTTGTGTGTTGTGGTAGTGTTGGATTGTGATGGTGCTCTGTTGTGTTGTAGTGTGTTGTATTGGTTCTTGTCCCCCCCTCCTCCAACAGGTGTGGTGGTTAGGAGCCCACCACCTCACCACCCCCCCCCCTTCATAGTCAACAGGTGTGTGTGTGTGTGTGTGTGTGTGGTTGCGGGGGGTAGAGGGGAGGGTCCCAGAACGGCGGGGGGGGTGGAGGGGGTTCGTGTCCTGGGGCGCGGTAAGTGGGGGAGGGAGAGAGGAACGTAATGAGTTCTTGGTACTGGGGTGAGTGATCTCTCTCTCTCTCTCTCTCTCTCTCTCTCTCTCTCTCTCTCTCTCACCACTCCTTTCTCTCTCTCTTTCTCTATTTGTCTCTTATCGCACGCTGCTTCATGCCACCAGCCCGCATCACCTTGTTTTTTCTATTCTTACACGCGCCATCTCCACGCCTACGACACACACACACACACACACAGAGTCATAAACGATCGATTCTACATCACCCCACGTACCCTCCCTCCTCCTCCCCTCCCTTCCTATCTACACAGTACACACATCTCTCAACCCCTCCCTGAGACAACCCCTCCCTAATTCATTCCTCCCAACAGTCCCCTCCCCAAGCCTCCCCTCCCCAAGCCTCCCCTCCCTACCACCCCATTCCTTCCTCCCACCCCCTCCCTCCCCCCTTTATCCCCGGGTGGGCGTCACTGGCCTCATCTATGTCATTACGAACCACTGAACCACCTGTTACCTCCTGTGGGGGTGTGGGGGTGTGTTTGGGGGCGGGGTAGTGAGAGGGTGGGGTAGTGGTAGAGTGGGGAAGGAGGGAAGAGAAGGGGAAGGAGTAGTGGTAGGGTGGGGAAGGGGAGGCAGGTGTTGCGGTAGGGTGAGGAAGGGGGAATGAATAGTGGAAGGGGGGGAAGGGGGAAGGAGTATTGGTAGGGTTGGGAAGGGGAGGGAAGAGTAGTGGTAGAGTGGGGAATAGGGTGATGGTAAAGGGTGGAAGGGAATTCGTTAAGAAAGGGAAGGGAAAGGGGGACCGGTGGTAGAAGCGGTACCGTTCTTGCCTCGCAAGCGAGATGTCACGGGTTCGATTCCCGGGCCGGTGGAAGTTGTTTGGACTTACTTCCTAGCCCCCATTAGTCCCTGTTCACCTAGCAGTAAAGTAGGTACCTGTTGTAAACCGAACGTTGCGAATTCGTATTCAGGGAGTTGTTGGAGCTTCCAATAACTTGATGACATAAACCACTGACTCATCAGGCTTCTACGCCCTTGACTCTTCAGGTTTCTACGCCCTTAACTCGTGAGACATAAAGGCAAGCATGAACTTAGCATACTTCCCTGTTGGGCTCTGTAAACGTTTCTGAGCTTCACCTTACACAAGGATGTAGGGGGGTGCCCAATAAAAAAAAAGGAAGGTAAAAGGGGGATGGGTGGTCAGCACGAGTGTTCAACAGCACAAGACTTTCCCATCCATCGCCACCTTGACGATAAATCACTAACAATATTTATGGAAGCTACGCCAAGTGAACTTTCCCCCGCCTTCTCACTACCATTCAGGGACACAAATGCATAAAAACTGCATCTGACGAACGTTCACCCGCTCTCTTAAACCTTGAGAAAACCCACTACACGATCTTTCACAGAAGGAAAAACTTACCCCCAGACTTGGACCCCCTGTACCTTGGTAATACAGTCCTCAAACGCAAACAAAATATTAAATTCCTCGGAGTTATTGTTGATGAGAAACTAAACTGGCGAAACCACATACAAGCCATTCACAGTAAAGTCAATAAACAGTGCGGTATCATGTATCACACTCGACAGTCACTCACTCTTACAGCAATGAAAGAAATGTATCATGATCTTGTTTACCAACACCTGATACACTGTCACACACTGAGGGGGGGGGCCTCTGGCTCTTCAAAAACACAATCTCTGGTTACTGCACAAAAGAGAGTTGTACTGATAATGACCTACTTGAAAAAAACAGATCACACAAACGAAAAATTGCTATTTTGAAAATTTTAAAATTCGAAGATATTAACACCTACTGCTGTGCCCTCTTTGTTTACAAATCTATCAATCACTTGCTTGACAATAATTATTTCCAGTTCCGGAATAATCAGAGATACAACTTAAGGCACCCAGAGCTACTAAGACCACCCCCAAGTGCTCCTCTCAGTCCCAGACCTCCATAAAATATCAGTGTGAAGGTGTGGAACAACTTACCCCCCAACCGAGCAAAGCCTACTCTCCCTTCCTTTAAATCATCTCTTAAAAAATATCTATTGTCTAAGTATTAATATTTCTTGTAATACCTACTATATTTACAGTAACTGCTTTTATTGTACCATCAAACCCGTTTTATCGGAAATTATCGTGTAAATAGATAAGTAATTACCATTGTAATAAACATAATTGCCAACTAGACATAATCCTGACAGCTCTGTCGTCTTGTTCAACTTTAATACAGTACAACCCAGGTTGTACTACTCCCCCATTATACATATGTTTTTCAATTACACTGTAATTTATGTATATATAAAAAAATAATAATAAATAAATAAAATTGATAAGTATTGAAGTGATAACCATGGTAACATTATGAGATGTTACATAATACTTCCTTGAGGTAAATGTATAGTATATATCAGGTGCCTAAAAGAGAACTCAGGTTTTCAGCTGGCTCAGCCATGTTAATATTGTTATTATTATCCACTCTGTATCTGTTTTTCTGGCTAAATAAACTGTTTCAATTCAATTCAATTCAATTTTTTACTACTTTCTGGTCGCACTGGCGCGCTTGTATGGTACTAAGACAGGGTTGTTAAGGAGGTACTGTTGTGAGGCCCTGCACAACCCCAAGAGGCCGAGGTGTTGTAACTGTGTTGTAACTGCTGGTGTTGTACTGGCATATTATTTACTGTTGTTGTGGTTCAAAATATGGATAATTAAGATAAAAACACCCACTGAGATAATTTAATTGCCAGCAGGTAAAATTATTATGGGTTAAATGAAAAAAAAAACGGATGAAATGGCAGACCTCAGATATTTAATTCACCAGCCCAATGATCCCTAACGGCTCTAACTTGAACTTATTAGAAGGTATTTGCAACTACAGTAATTCCTGTAGGCTTCACAATCCATTACAGGCATTGTGGATACAGGACACTGAAGACTGTACCTACTGTAGTTCCAGCGCACATCCACAGCTGGGTGAACTAGGGTATCCTTAGGGGGAATGGGACAACTGGCCGCCGCCATCTGGCCGCCGCGGACTGGGGGTAAACTGCAAACGCCTAATTTTGCGCTCTCAAGGCAGGTTAGGTTAGGTTAGGTTAGGTTAGGTTAGGTTAGGTTAGGTACTTCATGGGCTGCGGCCAGATGGCGGCGGCCAGTTGTCCTAGACCCATCCTTAGGACTGAAGACGAGTACTGTAACCCCTCTGCCACTGCACCCATCAAATACCACCAAATAAAAGATTAAAAAAATATATTGTGTAAATCATAATAGTGTAGAACAAGTATATAAGTGGATTCTGCTTAATAGTTAGTGTTGTAGCAGCTGCGTAGTAAAAGTCACAATACTAATATTTGTACAGTAATGTGTCAAGTGCTAGCCAGGCCAGTGCATCACTTTAAGAATAGGCACTCCAGCTTATTTGCATATTAGTCATCCCAGCTTATTTCACCTAAATATTAACCATCCTGACGCTGACCAAACCCAACATTCCTAACCTACCATATTCTGACCTAACCTAAACTGACATGCCCTAACTTATCCTAACCTAGCCAAACGTACCTTAACCTAACCTACTCCAAATTCACCTAACCTAACCAAATTTAACCTTGCAGTTTTATCTCAAACTAATAATTGTGGTCATGATAGTGTGTGCGTGTGTGTGTGTGCCGCAGGAGAAAAGTTAATTTCCTCACAGCGCCATAACACAGTTCCTGGAGGGTTAATGATCGTGAAGTAGAGTAGTAATTATCCAACTCTCGCCTGAACTCTTGTTGTGATGTATCGTCACCCACCAAGTTTGCTTATTAGTCACACACACAACACACAGAGGGAGGTATGACTATATATTCCCATCTTCGGAAACTGTGGCGCGAGATAATTATATAAAAAAATATAGAGAAGGAAATAGTAAATACGAGAGACACAGACTAGTGTACTAGCGTGCACCAAATTCGTGTCCACTACCCAACCACAGTGAGGATTCGAATAGCCTTGAGTCTGAAGTTTCGAAACAGCTGGGGGAAATGCTATGGTCGGCCAACAGATGTCGCCCACTGTGTGTGTGGGGGGAGGGGGAATAGAGGAGGTGGGGGTTAGTCTAGTAACAGGCTGTGTGTAGGTGGAGCATAACATCGTGAATTCCGCAATCACTGATAACAATAAGAATGTCATGAAGATAGTTAATATTATTAAGCATGGTGAGAGATGTGTAACGGGTAAATACAAGCACTACAACGACCATATCTCTGCCGTTCATGGCTACGACGGTGCGACTGATTGGCACACCAGAAATTAATTCTCCGTGACTACCAGTAATGGTAGTCACGGAGAATACACAAGTTGTTACCAGGGTTGGCGCCACCCACACCAGGGGAAGGAGGTGATGTCGAACACTGAAACATGCCGAGGTCTCATTCCTACCATCGTCGTCACCAACAGGTAAGTCACATTAATCTGTCAGCATAGCCCGTGTCGTCCTTATACTATTGCAGGGTGTCCCATGAGTGACAGCAGATATTTGTTGAGGTGAAAGAATATGTGATATTGAGCCACCACGTCTCTATCTCCATCCATTCCCCTCTATCTATAATAAAAAGTGTAACCCTACTTAGAAAAAATTATGAATGGGCCCTCCAAACAAATTAAAGATGAGTTGCACCCCACCCAAATAAGGATGGGCCCTCCATTTCCTTTCACCTTCTTTTCTCCACATCCTTTCTGCCCTCCCATCGCCCCAGTCACCCCAACCTACCACTCAGTACCATGCAGTGGGCAGAATAATAAATAAACCTGCCTCTCATCCAGCCCCCACCTCTTCTATTTCCCCACACACACACACACTACAGTGGGCGACATCTGTTGGTCGACCATAGCATTTCCCCCAGCTGTTTCGAAACTTCAGACTCAAGGCTATTCGAAACCTCACTGTGTTTTTGGTAGTGGACACGACTTTTGTGCACGATAGTACGTATACTAGGGTGGTCGTGGGATATTGTAGCGTCGTCGTGTCCGTTGTGAACGCCATGTGGATGAATTTTATTTCCACTTAACATGTCGGATGATAGTCACGACCCCATTACAATATTCCTTACAGCAAGATTGAAGACGTTCGGGAATGCACCGCCTGTTCTATTTTAGGAGAACGCATGCACCTGGCGTCTAGTTGCAGGTAGTAATGGTGTATTTAATTGACAATTAAGAGTTTGTTTTATTTGTTTTGCAGGTAAGTGGAGAGAAAACGACGTTGTGGAGGACGGTAGTGTCACGTGATCAGTACGAGAGACAGACAGACGGTCGGATGGACGGAGATGAGTGATTTTAACTTAGTGTTCCATGCCGTCATGTATCTGATTGTTGCGATAAACACACAAACACACACACACACACAGACTGCATACACATGTATTAATATCGGTTGCATTATACACTTATGAAATTCAAGTGTGTGTGTGTGTGTGTGTGTGTGTGTGCGCGTGTGTGTGTGTGTGTGTGTGTGTGTGTCCAAGGAACCGAAACGTTTATGGTATTGGTTATGTGTGTTGTGGCCATTTGGAAGACAGATTGGAACCCTCCCCTCCCATCCCCACTTATACACTCCCCCCCCCCCACATACTACTCTCCACCCACCCCATTACCTCATCATTCATCCTTCCTCGATACTGTCTCCCTGCCACATACGACCTTCCACCCCCTGCCTCCCCTCCGGACCCATGGCACGCGTTACGTTTATTAATGACTGTTGCAAGCATGGATAATCCCCCTTGTACACAGGGTACATTCATAAAGATATCAGCTGATCGTAGTAGTAGTAGTAGTAGTAATCATATTATTATTATTATTATTATTATTATTGTTGTTGTTGTTGTAGAAATAGACATTATAGTATAGTACAGATTCCATTCATAAAGTTTTTAAAGTAAGTAATACTCCTGGGGTACACCTGAACGATAATACTCACACCACCCACCTACACCTGCACCCCACAACACCACCCCACACCACACTACACCCATACCACACCACACCCACACCACACCACCATACCACACCCACACACCACACCCACACCCAGCCAGTCACTCCTCTGCTTCCCTCTCTATAATTCTTTATCTTCTACCTTGTTCTTCTCCTTCTTTCTTTGACCCTTTTACACACACACACACACACACACACACAGCAGGTATCTCGTACCCACCACAGATCGTTCTTGGAAGACTCCAATAGCCCTTGGGATATTTTTCTGCTCGCCTGTCTCACTGTCTGTCCCCTCTTGTCTCTGTCTCGCTGTCTTTCTGTATTTTTGTCTTTGTTCTTTGTCTCTTCAGGTGTTACTGCCTCCTTGTTTCTTTGTGTCAGTCATACTGTTTTTTACTTCTATCTCTCTGTCTCTTCGTGCCTGTACCTCTGTCTTTATATCTCTCACTTTCTCTCCCTGTCTCTTTGTGTCTGCGCATGACTTTGTCTCCCTGTCATCTTATGTCTTTATATCTGCCTCTGTCTCTTTGCTTCTTTGTCTTTCTGATAATTATGATAACTTTATGAACATCAGCCAATGATAAGCCAGTCCAATTACTTTACGCGTTTAAATATAGGCCCGAAACCTAATCTAACCTAACCTAACTTGACCCGTCTTAACCTAACTTAAACCTAACCTAACCTAACTTAAACCTAACTTAAACCTAACCTACCTTCATTTCATTTCGTTATCACTTTTTTTTACCTTTCTACGTTACAAATGTATGACTGTGAGTGCATGTGTAATAATAATAATAATAATAATAATTAACGGTTTATTGAAAGAGCTTGGCAGCCAGAAGGCTGAAAATATACAGTTACATATTTGGGGAATGGGTTACGAATTACAAATAATATACAAGTGACATAAGTGACACAAATAAGACATATAATAACTTAGATGGGGATCAGCTCAAACTACAGTTCATTTCAACATAGTGACAGTGTAGGGAGCAGTGTTTACTGGGAGTGAATACACTGATTTATTACAAGTTATTGATAATTTTTACAATGGTTAGGACTGGGCTGTTCTTATAGCGATCAGTTCGTGCACGTATGGGCTGGATGCGGTTGTGGTGTCGAACAGCAATTCTCGGACAGGGGATCTCAGGTGGTAGTAGGGGCCGGTGTCGGGGATGGTGTAGAAGCTTCTTACCAAATTTGCAGATGAGGCCGTGGTGATGGTCAGTGAGAGTCGAAAGGGTCAGTGTGTTGAGCGCTTCTTGATATGTGGAGTAGGAAGGGGAGAGAATAATCTTGCATGCCCTCTTTTGCACTTTTTCTAGGTGTTTACGTTGTGTGGCATTTAGGGAGGAAGACCAGGTGGGGGAGGCATAGGTGAGCTTGGGAAGTATGAATGTTGTGTATACACTGAGGAGCTCGTGTGCGGAACTCCGAGGGACTTGAGTCGGCGGAGGAGGTGGAGACGGAAACTGGAGGATTTGACAACTTCACTGACGTGTGGTTTCCAATTTAGTTTGTTGTCTATGGTGACGCCGAGGAGCTTCGTGGAATCTACAACCTGGAGTGTGTTCGGACCTAGGGTAATGGAAGGAGGTGGGACAATGTCGGAGGAGAGGTTGATGTGCATAACCATGGTCTTGGTATGGTTGATGGTGACATGGTTGTTGGTGGCCCAGTTTTGGAGACTGTTCAATAAATCCTGAAGGGCGGTATAGTTGGGAGCAGAATTGTTGACGCTGATCCCAATGGTGGAGTCGTCGACATATTTCCAGCGAGCAGGGGTTTCTCTTAGGGCATCATTGATGAGCATAAGGAAGCAGAGTGGTCCCATCTTGGTGCCTTGGGGGACGCCACAGGTGAGTGACTGAAAGGTGGAGACAGCCCCTCGGAAGCGTACAGCTTGGCGTCGGTCACTGAGGAAGTCTGTAAGCCA
This sequence comes from Homarus americanus, assembly GCF_018991925.1. Lineage (NCBI taxonomy): Eukaryota > Metazoa > Arthropoda > Malacostraca > Decapoda > Nephropidae > Homarus > Homarus americanus. The sequence continues at coordinate 7,151,709 of NW_024737068.1, forward strand.
TGGGATGAGACTTCTCCGAAGCCCGAGGTCTATAGCTTTGTTTATGATTATATTGTGGTCGACAAGGTCGAACGCTTTAGTGAGATCAATGAAGGCGACAGCTACAGACGTTTTTCGTTTCTCGAGATGGCGGTATATGTAATCGAGAAAGCTGACAAGACAGTGAGTGGTGGAGGAAGTTTTCATGTTGCCAAATTGCTGAGGGTCTACGACTCCTGCAATATCAGCATATGCCCAGTCAAACACAAAACTTTCACAGATTAGGCTGGGTATTGGGGTGATTGCAATAGGTCGTAGCTGATTTAAGGATTGTGGGCTGGTTGACTTGGGCACTGGTGATACATAAGAGGTCTTCCAGTCAGCTGGGCATCTGGCTTGACTGAGAGAAGCATTGATGATGGAGCAGAGGGGTTTAGCAAGCTCCGGGGAGTGTATGTTTGTGACTGTCAGTGTATGTGTGTAGCTAAGTGTATGTGTGTAACTAAGCGTATGTGTGTAAATGTAAGTGTATGTGTGTGTGACTGTAAGTGTATGCGACTGGGAGTGTATGTGAGTATGAGTGTGTGAGTGTGCTTATAGTCTCTCTCTCTCTCTCTCTCTCTCTCTCTCTCTCTCTCTCTCTCTCTCTCTCTCGATGTTGTTCGTCTCGGTGAAGCTGATAGTTAACTTGGGGTAATGACAGTAATTTCAGGTGTGTGCAAATGAACAACAGGTGGTTAAGGACGAATTCCTCACCTGCTATTAATTATCACCTTGTTGACAACTATTTTGCTGTGTTTTTTATCGTCATTTATTTAATTTTTATCCTGTGCCAGCTGTTGTATTATGGACCAGCTGTTGTGTTCTGGAACAGCTGTTGTATTCTGGACCAGCCGTTGTATTATGGATCAGCTGTTGTATTATGGACCAGCTGATGTATTCTGGACTAGCCGTTGTATTATGGACCAGCTGTTGTATTATAGACCAGCTGTTGTATTCTGGACCAGCCGTTGTATTATGGATCAGCTGTTGTATTATGGACCAGCTGATGTATTCTGGACTAGCCGTTGTATTATGGACCAGCTGTTGTATTATAGACCAGCTGTTGTATTCTGGACCAGCCGTTGTATTATGGATCAGCTGTTGTATTATGGACCAGCTGATGTATTCTGGACTAGCCGTTGTATTATGGACCAGCTGTTGTATTATAGACCAGCTGTTGTATTCTGGACCAGCCGTTGTATTCTGGACCAGCTGTTGTATTATGGATCAGCTGTTGTATTATGGACCAGCTGATGTATTCTGGACTAGCCGTTGTATTATGGACCAGCTGTTGTATTATAGACCAGCTGTTGTATTCTGGACCAGCCGTTGTATTATGGACCAGCTGTTGTATTATGGATCAGCTGTTGTATTATAGACCAGCTGTTGTATTCTGGACCAGCCGTTGTATTATGGACCAGCTGTTGTGTTATAGACCAGCTGTTTGTTATCTGGACCAACTGTTGTATTCTGGACCAGCTGTTGTATTCTGGACTAGCCGCTGTATTGTGGACCAGCTGTTGTATTATAGACCAGCTGTTTGTTATCTGGACCAACTGTTGTATTATGGACCAGCTGATGTATTCTGGACCATCTGTTGTATTCTGGACCAGCTGTTGTATTAGAGACCAGCTGTTGTATTATGGACCAGCTGTTGTATTCCGGACCAGCTGTTTTATTTTCGGCCAGCTGTTGTATCCTGGAACGGCTGTTGTATTTTGGACAAGCTGTTGTATTATGGCCCAGCTGTTGTATTCTGAACCAGCTGTTGTATTTTGGGTTTGCTGTTGTATCCTGGAACAGCTGTTGTATTCTGGACCAGTTGTATTCTGGACCAGCTGTTGTATTATGCAGTAACCTGGACCAGTTATTGTACACTGTACCCTCTGCTGTACAGGGTAGGGTACAGTTGTTGTGCCCAGGGATGTCAGGGTACAGGTTAGGGTACAGCTGTTGTGCCCAGGGATGTCAGGGTACAGGGTAGGGTACAACTGTTGTGCCCAGGGGCATCGGGGTACAGGGTAGGGTACAGCTGTTCAGGGGTGTCAGGGTACAGGGTAGGGTACAGCTGTTGTGCCCAGGGGTGTCAGGGTACAGGGTAGGGTACAGCTGTTTGTGCCCAGGGGTGTCAGGGCACAGGGTGGTACAGGCACAGGGGTAGGGGGTAGGGTACAGCTGTTGTGCCCAGGGGCCAGGGCACAGGGGGTACAGCTGTTGTGCCCAGGGGTGTCAGGGTACAGGGTAGGGTACAGCTGTTGTGCCCAGGGGTCAGGGCAAGGGTCAGCTGTTGTGCCCATCAGGGCACAGGTAGGTACAGCTGTTCAGGGGTGTCAGGCAGGGTGGGGCACAGCTGGCCCAGGGCACATGTTGTGCCCAGGGGTGTCAGGGCACAGGTAGGCACAGCTGTTGTGCCCGGGTGTCTTCAGCTGTTGTGCAGGGGTGTAATAACTTTACTGGTTCTGGTTTTGCGAGGAGCAGCTGTTTATTTATACAATTTAGTCTCTCTCTCTCTCTCGTTGACTATTCGGAGATATTCCAAGATCTCCGGAGGGAGAGGGGGTACTGTAGGTTCTCTCTAGGAAGGGACGGAGGGAGGGAGGAAGAGTTTTAGGAGTGGGGGGGGGCAGAGGTGAGAGATAACTAAACTGGGGAGTAGGGGTGAGCTGGTAGAGAGAGGGTCGGGGGGTAGGGTGAGGGGTATTGAGGTGAGTATCATGGGGGGCAGTTCCTGGAAGGCCCTGAGTGGTCGTGTTCTCCGTGACTGGAACATCGCGGTCATGAACTGCCTGCTGACTGGAACCATGAACCCGGACGGAGCCCCACACTGGATAGAACCCCCACCGAACAGAACCTCCCACCGGACAGAACCCTACCGAACAGAGCCTCCCACCGGACAAAACCCTACTGGACAGAACCTCTCACCGGACAGAACCCCCCATCGGACAGGAGCCCCCACCGGACAGGACCCCCACCGGACAGAACCTCCCACCAGTCCAGAACCTCTCACCGGACAAGACCTCCCCGCCGGATGGAATTAGGTTGGGTTGGGTGAGATAAGCTTGTCATGCTTAGATTAGGTTGGGTGTGATAAGCTTGCCTTGGTTAGGTTAGGTTAGGTTAGGTTAGGTTAGGTGAGGTGTGATAAGCTTGCCTTGGTTAGGTTAGACGTGACAAGGTGAGGCTTAATAGATTAGATTATGTTAGCCTTAGCCTGGTTAATTAGGTTAGGGGTAGTTAGACTTGGGTAGATTAAACTAGACACGGCGTGGTTAGACTAGAGACGGCGTGGTTAGACTAGACACGGCGTGGTTAGACTAAAGACTTGGTTAGACTAGAGACGGCGTGGTTTAGACTAAAGTCGGCATGGTTAGGCTAGACACAGCTTGGTTGGACTAGACACGGCGTGGTTAGGCTAGAGACTGCGTGGTTAGACTAGACCCGGCGTGGTTAGGCTAGAGACTGCGTGGTTAGACTAGACACGGCGTGGTTAGACTAAAGACGGCATGGGTAGGCTAGACACGGCTTGGTTGGACGAGACACGGCGTGGTTAGGCTAGAGACTGCGTGTTTAGACTAGACACGGCGTGGTTAGGCTAAAGACTGTGTGGTTAGACTAGACACGGCGTGGTTAGCCTAAAGACGGCGTGGTTAGGCTAGACACAGCGTGGTTAAACTAGACACGGCGTGGTTAGACTAGACACGGCGTGGTTAAACTAGACACGGCGTGGTTAAACTAGACACGGCGTGGTTAAACTAGACATGGCGTGGTTAGACTAGACTCGGCGTCGTTAGCGTAGAATAGAGATAGATTAGGTTTGGTTCTTGCGCTTATGTAACTAACATCACGAAAGCGTATGGTCTCAATGCAATTTTGACGCCATTTTGCCTAATTGCTTTACGCCAATGGTTAAGTAAGGCTATTAGATAATTAATTAGCTCGAGGAATAGGACTTATCTTTCGAGCTTTGATAATCTCAATTATTGTGTCGTAGTTTAAGTTAATCAGTCAATCGTATTCTCGTATCACTGATAAGATAAAAAAAACGATATTTCTAGTTTCATCGTAAAGTAGTTTTAGTCAGTCGTATTCTCACATCACTAAGAATGGAAAACTACGATATTTTTAGAATCTATCCATCGTATCGTAGTTTTCGTCAGCCAATCATATTGTCACATAACCAATAAGGGAAACAATACGATAAATATAGAATCTCGTATTATATCGTAATTTTAATGAGTCAATTGTATGCTCACAACACTAATAAGGGGGGAAAAAGTTCCGATCGTTTCAGAATCTCTCCCGGTGCGGTAGGTTTAGTGAGTCACCAGTTAACGGAAGATAAACTTTCCAACTACTGAGAATCGAAGCCTTGAGGTTCTTGTCTTCCACAGGAGCTCTCTCGGGGGCGTCTACCTCCGGCCGGTCACCTGCAGGAATTTTTCTGTAATGATTCCTTCTAGTGGTGGTAGATGGTGGTTGGTGATATTGGTGATAGAGGGTGGGGTTGGTAGTGGTAGATGGTTGTAGTGGTGGTAGCGATTGTGGATGTTGTGGTAGTGGTGGTTTTCATTGTAGTAGTAATTATGGTTGTTGCGGTAGTGATGATGATGCTGATGATGGCTGTTGTGATTGTGGTCATTGTGGGTGTGATTGTGGTTGTTATGGCAGTAATGGTGGTTGTTATGGCAGTGATGGTGGTTGTTGTGGTCGTGATGGTGGTCGTTGTAGTAGTAATTGTGGTTGCTGTGGATGTGGTTGTGGTTATTGTGGTAGTGATGGTGGTCGTTGTAGTAGTAATTGTGGTAGTTGTGGTAGTGATGGTGGTAGCACGCCCCCGGAGGCTACAGATGTCACGAGCGAAAGGGTGAACGGCGATAATAGCAGGTCGACACAAGCCCCGGAGTCGCCCGGTACAGTCATTATTTTCCGCGTGGTCTCCCACCTGCTCACCCTCACCGTTTGATGGTCTGCGATTCTTAGAACGTATTTTTGTCTGACTGTTAAAAAAACCCGTGCCATTGCGCCTCGGTCCGGATGCAAGAGCATAGCACAATGTTAAGGTAATTACAGTTACATCGCACAACAAAACATGAAATTAAATTGTGCCATAAATTTCCCGCAAAAACTTACGCTCAAATAAATGTCCCGCCAAAAATAACTAACTATAAATTACTCAATACAAGATACTGGTCGAAATTGCGCTCCAGTGTCCGTACAAAACTGCTCCCATATCTACCAAATATGCTCGTCAAAACTGCCTGGTACTATTACGGGCCAAAATCAATAATTACTACTAGGCTTTGTGTAGTGATTGTCGCGTTTGTGTACTGTGTGACGTGACGCTTGGCGTCACACGGGTACCTGACTCACACACCTCCCGGCCACACTGTGAGACTCACAATTATCTGCGGTGGAGAACTTAATACATAACGCTGGGTGCGGCGGTGATGGAGGCGACAGTGTGGGCGATGGACGTGGGCGGCGGCGTTAGGGTTAACAGTGGGTTAGGTGGGTGAGCGGAGATACAGACGAGAGCGTTCACCCGGGAGGCGAGACATGAGTGCGGTAGTAGTCTAGGGAAAACCTGACTCTAGCTAGGCACGTCCTTCCCGCAGAGTTTTTGTTGCTGAATTTCCTGGAAAAGAAGCAGTCTGTCGGCCGGCCTCCCTGCTGCTGCTGCTGCTTATTATTTCTCGCGCTTTTGCTGCCGTATATTGTCTTGCAGGTTTTTTTTCTTTCTCTGCTAGTGTTTTATTTTTTTGTATGTTGCCAGGCGACGCAAGCGATGGCGTGACTCATTGTTTAGTACCTGTGGTGGCTGATAACTAATTAACACACACACACACACAGACATATATATATATATATATATATATATATATATATATATATATATATATATATATATGTGTGTGTGTGTGTGTGTGTAATGGTACACACCGTCCTACACTATTGCGGGTTACATGGCTTCAAGGAAGAAGACTTTGTGTTCACAAGACTTCCACCTTAATGTAGTGTTCTACTCCAAGAAGTCTCAGGTTGCCGCCAACATCCTTGGTTAAAATTAAGTCTGTAAATGACATTGTCAAGCCACGCAGATTTTTCACCTTGAGAGGCAGTGTGTTACTTTACACATGAAGTAAACAGCTGTATTTTTCCCTCTATGCGTAAGATGTTTCCCGTCAGAGCGGAGTCCTCGTCTCTGTATTGCGTGTCTAAGTGTATGTTACCTTGGACTCTAAGTAGGATGTAATTTTCCTCTACCTTAAGTGTAGGTAACCATAATAGTCTGTCTCTTCCTAGAATATCCCTTTGTTCTTTTGTGACGCGAGACGAGCCAGTCTCTGTGACGGAATTTCACCACATGTCTTTGTCAGAAGAAAAGTACAGCACTGTATCGGCTCCGCCAAAACAAAAGATCCAAAGTTTTAGCCTTGCGTTTATAAAGTTTATCGAATTTGATTTACGCCGTGTATTGTACAGCAGCTATCACTGTACGTGTACCTTTAGTGTCTTGTATTCAAAGGCGAGATTAGAGAGCGTAAAAATATCTACTCATATTCCGGTGTTCCTGTAACAGACATATTACCTGTTCAAAGTCTCACGGCAAACCCAGTCTGGCGGCGAGCTTCTCATCTCTGGGGACACCAAGCTGACACACTCGCCTTTTCGACTGAATGTGTTCTCTCTTCTCTATAGAGCACAAAATCGTTGGAGGTATATTTGAGAATTATAGTTTTTGTTATTTATGTGATAAAGGTTGCAACAGTCGTCCACCATGTACAGAACAGTAGTTTATTCACAAATGATGTCCGTCAACTCTGCTTTACTTCACGCATGACCACTCACGCAGGTAAACAAACGTGACGGCGATATAGTAAAAATATTGGATTCCAAACTGATACTAACAATGCGTTATGGCCGACAGTACTTAGTGACTCACACACCGTTACAGAATTTTTCTCTACAAGTTATTTATTGTGTTGGAAGGTGGGAGAAAGTATGGATTTCTTTGTTGTATATTAAACTGTTGCAGTAAGTGCTTCTTTGCATGCCATGCATAAACCGGGCTTTTTCTTCATCGTGAATGACTTAACGTTCATGATTTTTGTATGTAATTTTACAGATTTTATTATCAGTGGAACAAGAAGAATCGCCTCTCATGTGACCGTGTTTGTATTTGAATCTCAAACACTCGCCTCAGTACTGTACATGGTGTGTGTGTGTGTGTGTGTATAATATACGAAGAGGGCCGTGAAATTATTTGATTCCCTGGTGACAAGAACCAACTAAACGTATCGTATCTCAGCTAAAACAAACCCAGAATCATTAGGATGGACAGAGTACCGCATCAGAGGCTTCTGAGAAAAGTTAAGGCTCATGGTATGGAGGGGAAAATTTTAAATTGGATAAAATGATGGCTCACCCATAGAACGCAGAGGGTCAGCGTAGATGGTGTTAAATCTGAGTGGGGCTGTGTAACCAGTGGGGCTCCCCAGCGGTCAGTACTAGGCCCACTCTTGTTCATAATCTACATAAACGATCTACATACTGGGATCAGCAGTGACATAAGCAAA